>NC_064816.1:78453882-78505950 GCF_023721935.1 Panthera uncia
GAAGGAAGGAAGGAAGGAAGGAAGGAAGGAAGGAAGGAAGGAAGGAAGAAAGGAAGGGAGGAGGGAAGGGAGGGAGGGAGGGAGGAAGGGAGGGAAAGTGGGTAGCAAGGAACTCAAGACTAAATCTATCTGTCTACAGATAGAAAACATCGGAAAATTCTGTTTTGACAGTATTTAAAATTTAAGATGAAATGAAGACCAACATGAATAATTCTTATTTCTTAGCAGCTTTTGATTTCAGTCTGCTTCTCTTCATTTCCATGACTATGAACTTAATACAGTTCAAATTCCTTACATCTGGAAAAAATCAATTGTCTCCTAACTGGTGCCCTGCCCAATTTCTCCCCATTCCTCCCCATTCTACACACTGATCTCTGACTGGGTTTCTTAAAATAGTGGTCTTGAAACTTTTTACTTGCAAACACTTCCAAAATAATTTTGTAAAGCTTTGTATCCTCTTGTACATTATTAAGCTGACATCTAAAACTTTTCATCCCATGTTAAAATACTTGCAAAGGATGTCACTTCCAGTGCACTATAAATACTATCATTAATATATATATAATATTATTAATATATATACTCATTTATTATATATTATATTATATTATATTATATTATATTATATTATATTATATTTATAATAGAATCTAAATACCACATCATCTGTTTTCAAAAAAAGCATGAACAAGTTGTTCTTTAATAATCAGAGATTTAGCATCTTTATTTCTTCTTGAACTCATATTTCTATTCTGCTTCTACCAAAAAATTTCAACCTAATATAACATATTTTTATTCTTCTAAGACTTTGGTCAATTATCTTACCACAACAAAAGGCATATATGTTGAAATGATATATTTTTTTATTTCTGGTAACTATGAAGTTGTGTTTAAAAATTATTCTGATTGACTTTGGGGTGCTTGGGTGGCTCAGTCGGTTGGGCATCCGACTTCAGCTCATTATCTCACAGTCCATGAGTTTGAGACCCGCGTCAGGCTCTGTGCTGACAGCTCAGAGCCTGAAGCCTGTTTGAGATTCTGTGTCTCCCTCTCTCTCTGCCCCTCCCCCACTCATGTTGTCTCTGTCTCTCTCAAAAATAAACATTAAAAAAAAAATTAAAACAAATTATTCTGGTTGACTTCAATTACTATTAGCATACTATTGGTGAAAACAACATGGATTATAAATTTTGCTAAGTTATTAGAAAGAAAATTCCAATTTTTATTTTACATGTATCTTAATGAGCTGGATGGAGACTGGCTGGTTTTGCTAAAATTAGGCCGAGTATCTAATTTTTGCTAAAATTGGGTCAGGTATCAATTTAGCCATAATTACTTATTACTTGTGGCTAAATTAAGACAAGGTTCAACTTTAGTTTTATCTCCCCAACCTTTTTGCGTTTTGAAAATGTTGAGAAAAAAAACCTGTTTATGTAAATAAGTAGATGGGAACAGAAGTTTTGTTACAGCAATGCCCTCAGTTCTTTGCACTTTCAGTCATACACCAAAATCATGGGGAAACCAAGCACCAAAATTTGTTTTCAATAATCAGTTGACAACTGATTGTAGATCTTCCTGCAATTGTACTGAAAGCAAAGTAGGAAACCATCTAATTGCAAAAGAACTTGTTACTCATTTGTTAGTGTAACTCCCTTTCTCAACACCCATACCAATACCTACACTATGTTTCTAATTATATCAGTGGGCTACAGAGGTTTTTCTACTGCAGGAAAATAAGCTATAGAAAGATTACCGTGAGAAGGGGGCCTTTCTTCTTTAAAACATGAGATAATAGGGAAGGGACGGGTGGAAGAAGAGCTGGAAATATATCCTCAGGCTGATCAGGCTTTTTAAAATTATTTTTTCCAGCTTTATTGGTGTATAATTGACAAATTAAATTACTAGATATTTAAAGTGTACAAGGTGGTGACTGGATGTATTATATACACTGTTAAAGGATTCACCCCACTGAATTAACACATCCATCATGTTACTTTTTGTGTGTGAGAGAATATTTAAGTTCTTGTCTAAGCAAGTCTCAATTATACAATGCAGTTATCAACCACAGTCATCATATTATACATTAGATCCTCAGACCTTATTCATCTTATAACTGAAAGTTTGTGCCCTTTTACCAACTTCTTCCTGCTTCCCTCACCTCCCACACATTGTAAACCACTTTTCCACTTTCTGTTTCTATGAATTTACCTTATTTTTTTAAATCCCACATGTAAGTGTTGCCAGGCAGTATTTCCTTTCTCTGTCTGGCTTATGTCACTTAGCATAATGCCCTCCAGTTTCATCTACACTGTTGTATATGACAGGATTTCCTTCTTTTTAAAGGCCAAATAATAATCCACTGTATACATATCCCACATTTTCTTTTCTTTTTTTAAAATATAATTGTCAAATTGGCTTATATACAATACCCAGTGCTCATTCCAACAAGTGCCCTCCTCAATGTCCATCACCCACTACCTCACCTTTTCTTGATGCATTCACCCAATGATGGACACTTAAACTGTTTTCACACCTTGGCTATTGTAAGTAATGCTGCAATAAACATGGGAGTACACATATCTGTTCAAAACAGTTATTTCCTTTCCTTCTGATATATACCCAGAAGTGGAACTGTTGGATCAGATGGTAGTTCTACCTTTAATGTTTTGAGAAATCTCCAAATTTTCCACAGTGACTACATCAATTTCCATTTCCACCACCAATGCACAAGCATTAAGCATTCCCTTTTCTCCACATCCTCACCAACACTTGTTACCTCTTCTCTTTCAGACGACAGCCATTATGACAGGTGTGAGGTGATATCTCAATATGGTTTTGATTTCCATTTCCCTGATGATTAGTGATGTGGAGCACCTTTTCAGGTACATGGTAGCCATCTCTATTCTGTTTTTCTTCCTTGGAAAAATGTGTATTCAGGTCTTTTACCTATTTTTTAATTGGGTTATTTCCTTTGCTTACTATTAAGTTGTATGAATGTCTTATTTATTTTGCATATTAACCCTTTACTGGGTATGTGGTTTGCAAATATTTTCTCCCACTCCATAGGTAGTCTTTTCATTTTGTTGATGGTTTCCTTTGCTGTGTAGAAGATTTTTAGTTTGATGTAGTCTCAGTTGTTTACTTTTGCTTTTGTTGTCAAATTTAAAAAATCATTGCCAGGGCCCCTGGGTGGCTCAATCGGTTAAGCATCTGACTTTTAGTTTCTGCTCAGGTCATGAACTCATGGTTCATGAATTGGAGCTCCACACTGGGCTCTATGCTGACAGCTGCGGAGTCTGCTGGAGATTCTCTGTTTTCCTCTCTCTCTGCTCCTCCTCCACTCACTCTCTACCTCTCTCTCGAAATAAATAAACAAATAAACATTAAAAAGAATCATTGCCAAGGACGGTTTGAAAGAGCTTACCCCTCTGAGTTTTCTTCCAGGAGTTTTACAGTTTCAGGCCTTAGATCCAAGTCTTTAACCCACTTTGAGGCAGTTTTGTGTATGATGTAAGACAGGGGTCTAGTTTCATTCTTTTGCATGCAGCTGGCAAGTTTTCCCAACACCATTTACTGATGATGCTATTTTTTTGGCTATGGTCTTGTGGGTCTTGTGCATGCAAGCTCCAATGGCTTTCAAAGCTAGGTGTTTTTGGGGCCAGTGGGTCAAGTGGGACACTCGATGGGGCACTAAATGTGGGGTCCAAACCCCTTGTTCCTCAGGGAGAAGCTGGGAATTAGGAGTGCTGTTTGGGGGGGGGGTTGTTTATGGCAAGAGTGTGGGTCTCAGACTTTCCTATCTGATGTATTTTCTTTTTTAAAAATATTTATTTATTGAGAAAGAGAGAGTGTGTGTGAGAGAGCACATGCAAGTGGGGGGGGGAGGGGGCAGAGAGAGAGGGGGGTAAGAGAATCCCAAGCAGGTTCCTCACTGTCAACCAAGAGCCCAATGCACATATCAATCTCACAAACTGTGAAATCATGACCTGAGCTGAAATTAAGAGTTGGATGCTTGGGGCGCCTGGGTGGCTCAGTCTGTTAAGTGACCAATTTCGGCTCAGGTCATGATCTTGCAGTCTGTGGGTTCAAGCCCTGCATCAGGCTCTGTGTTGGCAGCTCAGAGCCTGGAGCCTGCTTCACAGTCTGTCTGTCTGTCTCTCTCTCTCTCTGCCTCTCCCCTGCTCATGCTCTGTCTCTCTCAAGAATAAACATTAAAAAAAAAAAAAAAAGAGTTGGGTGCTCAATCCACTGAGCTACCCAGGGGCCCCTGATATGAGTATTTTCTTATTCAACCTATGTGTAGAGTTGCTTGGCTAGGTTCTGGGTTTCTTTCAGTGAGAATCACTTGAGGGGCAGCTGCACTTTCATGTGTCCATGGGACAAGGGGAGCTGAAGAGCCTCCTATGTCACCATCTTGGTCATCTCTCCAGTAAGTATTTTTTAGATCAATTTTAAGGAGTGGAAAGGGAAGTGGAATATCCAGAATCTTGATTCCCTTGAAGTTCTCCTGACCTTTATATCTTTTGTAACATCTTCCTACACCATAGTATAGGTATAGGTATAATTTGAAGACTGCTACCCTAAAACAACTTGCCTAAGTAGTATCTCCTCGTTGGCATAAAATACAATTTGGAAAAAAAAACAAAACATAAAAGGATGAGAATGACTAACCACTTAAGTCTGTATTTTAAAAGAGCTTACTATTAAGTGACCTGACAACTAGTAAATGTATCTGCAATGTTATTGTTCTTAGAACTGATGGATATTTTTGCATTTAATATTTCTAAAATTTTGGCAAAAATGTAGGATTTTTTTTTTTTTGCACCAGAAGCTGTTGTTAAATCAACGGTGCATTTTACAACTTGAGGTAATACACTTAATTTTTTATTTTATTTTTTTTAGAGGAAGAGAAGGGGCAGAGGGAGTGGGAGAGAGAATCTCAACGTGGGGCTTGATCCCATGACCCTGGAATCATGACCTTAGCCAAAATCAAGAGTCAGATGCTAAACCGACTGAGTCACACAGATGCCCCAGAAAATACACTTCTAAAGAAGGTGGTGGGCAGGAGTGGAGCGGTGGTTTATTGTTTTTGGTCCTACTATCCCATAGCCAAATGGAAACCTCCTCTAAAGCTTAGTTGTCACTGTTACCATTACTGGAGCCCTGTGCCCCTGCCTTGCCTCCAGTGATTTGCTCTAGAACGTCTGTGGTGGGGGACAGCACTCCAAGCATTCCAAGCAATTTGGGTGTGACTGAACCTTTGTCACACTTTGGGAGACTTTCACCTAAAGGGAAAGTGTCCTAGAAAATGTATACATTGAAATTTATAGAGGTGGTTTATGAAATGAAAAAGGTAAGAACTAGGGGTGTGTTAACTAAAGTGAATCTGGAGCAAGGAGACCACTACAAACTGCATGTATTATAAGTTCAGGATTGATTTGAATAGGAAGAGCACGACCTTGCCTTAACTGTTCATCTTCAGTGGCTCTTTGCGGTCAGCAGGTGAGCTCAGACTGGGGAGCTCACTCTGTGCTCTGGAGCCTGTGGGCTCTCCCAGGGAAGAAGAGTACCTAATGAGTCTCCATACCATTCCTGTAAGCAAACATTCTACATGCTGGAGAGGGCCTGAAGACACCCCACTGTATAAGCTACTTTACAGGCTCAACAATTTGAATTAAAGAGAGACCTGACTTCCACAAGATCTTTATTGTCCAAGAATGCCTGGAGTTCTTAAAAATTTTTTTCAATAGGTGGAGGTGGGCAGTATAAAGAGGACAAATAAAAGTGCTGTAACTTGATATATTGTAACAGAGAGAAAAATACTTCTACATTTACATCTGACAATATTTATTCATTAGTGTTCGTAGTGCAGAGGTGGTACAAAAATTAAAAAAAAATGACAAGCTAAAATTAGAAGTCTGGCATTCTTTGGGTTAAAAGGTAGAATTTTTAGTATATGTTAATTTGTTAGTTTTAGAATATACATTTAGCTGTCTACTTAGTTATCTTCAGAAATACTAAAAGATTATTTATCTACATATGAATATATATATTAAAATTCTTTTTTAAACTTTTTAAAAAAGTTTACTTATTTTGAGACAGAGACAGTACAAGTTGGGGAGGGGCAGAGAGAGAGGGAGAGGGCGAGAATCTCAAGCAGGCTCTGCACTGTCAGCACAGAGCCCAACGTGAGACTCAAACCTACAAAACCATGAGATCATGATCTTAGCCGAAAACCAGGAGTCAGACGCTCAACTGACTGAGCCATCCAGGCGCCCCATATTAAAATTCTTTATAGCAGGTGCGCCTGGGTGGCTCATTCAGTTGAGCACCTGACTTCAGCTCAGGTTATGATCTCACGGTTCGTGGGTTCAAGTCCCGCATAGGGCTTGCTGCTGTCACCTGGGATCCTCTGTCTTCCTCTCTCTGCCCCTCTCGCACTGGTGTGCTCTCTCTCCAAAATAAACATTTAAAATTCCTTATAGCAAAAGGTAGTAGAGGTCCTTAAAAAGAACTCAGACTCTCTCAATATATGGAGAGAGTAATGAACTGATGACATTGAAGTAAACATGGATCTTCATATTTGTGAAAATGATTATTCTTTCCTACCTACAAGCACAAGATGAAGGGTGACTAAATGTGACTTAAAAAAAAAAAACCTTTTTATTATTGAAACTTTCAAACATGTACAAAGAAACATGTGCAAGACCAAGTACAATAACCCTTATATAGCTATCCACTAATTCAGCTGTACTCCCCACACTGCCTGCCCTCTCCTCCCACCACTGAATTATTTTAAAGCAAATCTCACATTTCACCTTATTATTTCAGTATGTATCTCTAAAAAGTGACTTTTTTAAAGATACAACCACAATATCATTTTCACACCTAAAAATGAACAATATGTGACTATTTTAAAATATACTATAATTTGCATATCCAAAGGAGTGTTCTCTGAGAATCACCTTAAAAGGCTATAAAGTGATGCCAGCACTTTTCAAAACATTTTTGGAATATTTCTCAGGATTATTTTCAGAATGTGCAACATATTCCTTAATTATCCTAAATGATGACAAATCTTTACTCTTCAAGGATAGACTTGACTTGAAAACAGTCAAAAGTCTTTGGGAACAAACCCCAATAAACAGGAGGAGTAATCAGACCAGGCAAGATTGGTGTTGTTAGAGAGTAATATACACAACAGAGGCACAAGGTGTGGCCCTTTCATGAAAGGAGTCTGACGCTCATAAACTAGAAATTGCCTACCCGGTGGCCAGAGATGCTGGGTGAGAAAAAGAGCGCTGTTGTATTGGGGGCTGAAGCAGGAATGAAACTAAGAGGAGAATGTGAGAGGCAGCTGAGAGCAAGCCAACTGGTGAAAGGAAGTTATGCTTAATCTTTGTACCCTAAATTCCAGTGATTCCAGGCCACTTTCAGGATTTATCTTGCATTTCAGGCCTCTGTGCTTTTGCAAACAATGTTCCCTGTGATTGGAATGCCTACTCCCACTGGGTGAACCCACTGAGTGAATCTCTAGTCATCCTTTAAGACCTTGATCAAATATTACCACATTCCTTGACTCTCTCTGGCACAATTAGTGGTTCCATTGTCTGGTCTTAGTTGTACTTTGTAAGTATTTCCTTAACACCTCTGTGACTACTTCATAATTATTTAGATATATATAAATTTCGCAATTAAAGTGTGAGCATCATTATTGTATCTTGGGCACACAACAGTGACTGGCACATAGTAAGCTCTTAGTAATCATTTGTTTAGAACATAGGCACAATTAATAACCTGTGCATCTTTACACGGTTTAGACCCTGAAATGTCCTCAGAATGCAGTAAAGTAGTTGCAGGCCCAAAACATTATAAAATAAAGCAAAGAAGAAAAACCTTATGCAAGAGCAGTTTTTGTAACAGTAACCCTGGAAGTTTCAGATGTCGGCAGTGGAAAGTTACAACACAGAACTGCCCAAAGAAATGTTAGCAATTTCTTTTCTTCTTTTTTAAAAATAAAATTTCCAAATCTAGTTTTTGGGGGCTCATAATTATTGTATTTTTTTTTCTCCAGGGATTAATACCTGAGGAGTTAACAAATTAAGTACCAGTTAAAATTCAGTTCAAACTTAGCTGATCCACATTTTTTCTCAAAATAAATTCGGAAGGCAGAACACAAAGCATAAAAAATGAATCATCTACTTCAAAGAAAATAGATGACTGACTCTTAAGGTCATCATGTAAAAACTAAAGAAATTTGGAATGATTGAAACTAGGACTTAATATGTTCTCTTGTCAGGACAATTCATACACCCCTCTGGCTTTCTCTCCTCCTTTCTGCCCCAGAACAAGAACAAACCCATCCATTTTTATACCAGTGACTTGGTGTTGGGCCTGAGTGGGAAGAAGGAGCATCTCTTCCAGTATTATGCCAATGGCAGTGCCACACCTACCCCACCTGTGGTATAGTTCTAGGATGAGAAATAAAGAGTTTCTGCATAGCCTAGGTGGGTAGAAAGAAGAAAGGGAGAGCCACCCATAAAGAACAATTGCATCTGATGTCACCTGTTCTTGGTTGAACCTGAATTCTACACAGACATTGTTTCTTCAGAGTGCCTTCCAAGCCCCAGTGGGCTCATGGCATACTTTCAAACTATTTTTTTTTAATCCACTAAGTCCACAGAAATTTTTACAACCCTTCTTGTCTAGTGGTAAATATCCTATTGAACCACGTTTGTATGGGAATAACCTGATTTGGATACAGAAGAAACAGGATTGAAGTAGTTGAACAGGTTTGCTTGGTTTTGATGGTTACATTGCACAACCAGGGCAAGGCATCCCATGATATCAAAGGTTGTTCTAACTCAACCCGGAAATCCGGCCAGACTACCCAGGGACTCAAAAAAATCCTGGGGCTCCACAACACAGAAACGATTTCACTGACCTCATGACACATGGACTCTTGCAATTCTGTGACCATTCTCAACTGGAGAACATATTAAATAAATCAGCACTTCCTTTTTTGCTAGTTTTATAAAGAAAATGTATGTTTTTAAATAGAAATGGAATCCAAAGTTATACTCTAAAATGAATTCACACAAAGTTGAAAATATACATATGATGCAAATCCAAAAAACAGTATTATTTTCATGCTGTTGAAAACAGCATATTTTGATGGTTACCTATAAAGAATCTCACAATCCTAATAAGGAGGGAAAAAGTGAAATATTTGACACCCCCTTTTATCCTTTGAAATACCAAAAAGTAAGATTTAATCTTGTTTCTAGATTTCAGAGAGTTATATTAGCAATACTTTCTTAAATTCTAAGAGAAAATAAATCTAAAATATTTCAAATGATTTTTCAAAACGTACATATAAACAGTTTTCTCTGAAGATTAATGTGCTGAATTGAGATTTTTCCTAAAGAAGGCTTAATTTTTATGTGGTTGATACAACTTTTATATATGGGAGCTCAAAACTGTTCACTGTAACTATTGCTTTCTAGTTAATCATCAATTCAGTTCCCATCAATAATGCAAACTTTTACATGCAGATCTATACATGACATTGTACTTGACCAGAAGAACCACATAATAAAATTATGGCAGAGAGCTCATCACTCTCATTACTTCTTTTAAGCACAGTCATGAGAATAAGGCATCAATTATGGTAAATAAATCTCAATAGGCTGCCAGAGCAGACTTGGGCCTGATTTAAGCTTATAAAACCTTTCCTCACTAAATTCTACTTAAAAAGTCAACTAGCTGCATCAAAAAATCAGTTGCTCTCTATAAAACAAGATAAATTCATTCTGAACTTTTTATTTTAAAATAATTTCAAACTTACAAAAGAACTGCACTAGGACATAGAATTTCTGGATATTCCTCACCCAGATTCACCAACTGTTAACAGTTTGTCACATTTGCTTTAGTGCTTGCTTTGTCTCTGTTTCTCTCTGCTTATCTATCTATACATGTGTGTATGTATGTATTTATATTTACAGACATTCTCTTACATAATCAGAAATTTAAATTATATTTTTATTTTATTTTTTTTAAAGTAGGCTCCACACCCTACACGGGGCTTGAACTCAGGACCCTGAGATGAAGACCTGAGATCAAGAGTCATGTGCTCCACTGAGCCACCCAGGTGCCCCAGAAATTTAAACTTTAATACAATATTATATTATTATCTACTATACTGTCCTTATTCAAACTTCACCTATTTCTCAATATTGATCTTTATGGCAAATTTCCCCCTAATCCAGGACCCAATCCAGGATAACCCATCTCCTTTAATCTGGCAAGTTCCCCTGGCTTCTTCTGTCTTTTGTGACACTGACATTTTTTTTTTTATAGCATACCATCCATTTGTGTTTTTTATAGTTTATTTATTTAAAGAGACAGAGAGAGAGAGAGGCAGACAGAGAGGGAGAGAAAGAACCCCAAGCGGGCTCCATGTTGTCAGTACAGAGCCTGATGCGGGGCTTGATCTCATGAACTGTGAGATCATGACCTGAGCCAAAATCAAGAGTTGGGCACTTAACTGACTAAGCCACCCAGGTGTCCCCAGTCTATTTGCTTTTATGGAATATCCTCCAATTTGGATTTCTCTGAGGTCTCCTCATAATTAAATCAATATATATACTTTTGGCAAGAATGCTTAATAAGTGTGATGTGGTGTCTTCTTCAGTGCATCACTTCAGGGGGCACATGATGAAGAGTTTTTCTCACTAGTGACATTACCTTGGTCACTAGGTTAAGGTAGTGCCCATTAGCAAAACAAGATTACTGGTTGCAATAAAGAAATAATTAGGGGCTCCTGAGTGGCTCAGTTGGTTAAATGTCTGACTCTTTATTTCTGCTCATGTCATGATCTCAAGTTTGTGAGTTTGAACCCCACATCCAGCTCTGTGCTGCCAGTGTAGAGCCTGCTTGGGATTCTTTCTCTCTCTCTCTGTTCCTCCTTTGCTTGCTTTCTCTCTCTCTCTCTCTCTCTCAAAATAAATTAAAAAAACTAAAAAAAAAGAAAGAATTAGATGACATTTTAGAGTTCTTTTGTGTAGGTTATTTTTAGAATATTAAAATTTCATATTTAATGACAAAATACTAAGCTCACAAAATAAGAAAATACACAGGCCTGCTATTAAATGAAATGCCAGGGAACAAGGCAAGAAATATTACTTATATCAATGACTAATTGGACTGTATGATCTAATAAAAATAGGTTTGACTTGTTTTATGCATACTACCTGCAAAACATTTTATGTACATGATTTCTAAACTTTATTACAGGTCTGAAAGTCTTTAATTTCAGTTCCATTTTACAGATGAGGAAACTCAGGCAAGAGAATTCAGTGATTCTTTGGGGTTGGTTAACAAGAAAAGATAATGTTTGAATTCAAATCTACCTGGATCTCAAACCCCTGCTTGTTCCATAGCATATCATGTTGCAATTCTCTTAAATGAAAAATCTCTTTCCATATGTTAGCCAAAACCAAAAAGAAATGTTATTAATTTTTCTCCATATAAAAAGCTGACCTTTTGAAGAGAATTTTTAAAAATGGTAATGGTAAATTTAAAGAATTATCTTAAGAGTATATTTTAAAATAGACACTAGAAATAATGGACAGCTGGTGTGGCAGCTTTAAGCAAGATTTGCTGTACATGTTAAACTTCTGCTTACTTATCCACTTACTGAACTTTATTTATCATATGTCTCTCTGTTGCAGACTTGTTTTCCTTTTTCATGTTCTCCCATTTAGCCTTATTACTCATCTGTATCTTTCTTTCTGAATATTTGGATCTCTAGGTCTCTCTCATTCTGCCCTCTTTCCTTTCCACATATTTCTCCATCTTTTCAATGTTTCCTTCTTTCCGATATACCACAGCTAATTAGGACTTGGGCACTGAAGATTGCCTTACAGGATCAGTCCTGAACCCTGTGCCACGTTGCACTTCCATTAATAATTTGAATGATGATAATTAAGAGTAATTCCAAAGTGGCTGGCATGGGTACAACCTAGGAAAAGTGCATTAAAACTAAAATTTCTAACAAAACAGGAAAACACATGGGTAAGACCAGAAGATGCTTTGCAGGGTACCAGTAGCATACTTTTTTTTTTTTTTTTTTTTATGTTTACTTATTTTTGAGAGAGAGAGAGAGCCTGCGTGCAAGAGCAGGGGCAGGGCAGAAAGTGAGGGGGAGAGAGATCTGAAGTGGGCTCTGTGGTAAAATAATCTGCTTAAGCACAAGGTGGTATAGGATGGGTTTTATGTGTATCAGGAGAGAACAGAGAAGAATAGAGAATTAGAGTGATTCTCATTCTAAATATGAGTCAGGAAAGGAGCATATTTGAAAATATGCCTGATATCATTATGTATGAACAATATTACAAGATTTACTACCACGAGGTTATCCTTCCCTAGTTCTCAACATTGTTTAGGTCTTAGTGGCAATAGTGTTTCTATTTTGGCTGCTCACATTTTAAAATGTATGCACCTTACAGACATTTTGGAAAAGTAGATATTTATAGATATATTATAATGAGAGATTCTAAGGAAAAATAACTAAAAGCTTTAAAGGATATACAATCAGACCTATAAGGACAAATTTAAGAAACTGAGCTTATTAGTCAACTCTAATTAAAAATTATTAATATGGACTGTATTAAAGCAGCAAACTCTTCAGCTAAGGCCATAGAAATATTATTTATAGGATCAAAGACTATTTGGACTATAGGATCTAATAATAGTAGACACTATTTGCTGTATGGGTATAATCTACTAAGCACTTTATTATTACTATTTCTAAACTTTAAACATGCCTGAGAGGAAGTAATATTAGCTCCAACTTCTAAATATCTTTCAGTGATAAGCATTTTATTCCTTTTTTTTTGTTTTGTTTATTTATTTTTGAGAGCATGAGAGTGAGCGGGGGAGGGACGGAGAGAAAGAGAGACAGAAGATCCAAAACGGGCTGTGTGCTGATGATTAACCAACTGAGCCACCAAGGTGCCCCTATTCCTTAATCAATAGGTGCTTGCTTTAAAAAATAAATACCTGCTGGAGAAAAAAAGTCTTTTCAATGATTCATATTTAAATGAAAAATACTTCATCAGGTAATACTTTGCTCTACTCAATACCTATTAAGTAGCTGTTTTGAAGGGGGAAGGGAGAGAGACAGAATAATATAGGGATACTGAGACTTACTGGGCAGCCAGTTTGAGCTGAGCATCAGACTAGGATTACTGTCACTAACGGGCATGGTGGGCACATTGTAATTTGTTCTACAGCTCCCTAGCCAACAACCATTCCTTCCTGTGTTCTCTGCCTGAGAGTTTGAGAATGCTCCCCGGTGAGTATATTTCTGTCCAGCTTGCTGCCATCGGCACAGAAGGCAGAGCCAGACAAAGTTGCAGGAGGAAACATATATGGTAGATGCAGTAAAGATGAACTTCCTGACTATAAGGACGAGTAAACACTGGAACCAGCTACCCAGAGAGAGTGAATTTGAGGAATCTCCATCCCCAAAGAAGCAGATATGTCATGGGAAAAGTTCTCTAAAGGAAAGAAGCTCTCTGGACAACACACCCCCGACTAGACATGATAGGAGATACTGAGGGAGGACAAAGCCTTGTTTCGAATGAGAGGCAAAGGAGTTGTTGTGGTTTTAAAAATTCAATGCCATGAGGTAAAGGATTCTGTCCAAAGCAAAAATAGATACTTATCACATCACACAATAAAATTTTTATTCTGCACGAAATCTAGTAAATAGACCATCTGGAGAACTTTAGGTTCAGGCTTTCAGAACCGATTTTGTATTTTGTATTTTTAAATAAACCACCAGTCTTAATTTTTTTAGATAATGGAAATACTTTCAATTAGAAACTGGTAGAGGGTAAGCTAATTTGGGAGAACTTCATACACCTAAAATATGCTCTTATGATTTCTCTAAACTCCCATGTTTCCCCAAATTTATGAGCATGTGACAGGAAAACAGGGGGTAAGCAAGGGGAGGGATTGGTGGGGAGCACAGAAAACTCAAGCACTGGATTTTGTTCACTTAGTTCACTGAGTTTGTTCTCCTGCCAACCACATCCTTCTCTCCACAAAAAGTTAACAATCATCACAGTGTCCTCTTGTTTACTTACAAAAAGTGCCTATGATGTATTAGGAAAGAATTAAACTGGTCCCATAATTTCATGCCTTATTCTGCCACTTCCTTAATGTGGGACTTTGGGTAGGTTACCCAGTCCCCTTTGGAGCAAGCCTCCTCACATTATTGCCATCCTTACAATCCTCACATGGTGCATTTTGTTCATCAAGTTACTTAACCCAACTCTGTTCTCTCATGTACGAGATGCCAAGGACAGGATCTGAAAACACAGAATACCTATAAAAGATGCCTAGCATAATGCCTTACAATGTCTCTCTCATGGGAGAGCCTCAGTGAAGTTAATCCTATCCTTTCTGCTATCTTTGGAAAGGCTCTTCACCCATGTCAAACTAATGTCACACATAATTTCCCACAAAAACCAAGGACAGAAGTAGAGAAAATTGTTAGCTTTATGCTTTGGAGTTTTGACACAGGGTTTGCATTTCAATATTTTATCACCCATTATGATCAAAATCATCTGGCATGTATATTAGCTGTCTGTGTTCCCAAAGCCGAGGCTCAAAATAAATGCATATAGGAGAACTTGACCAGAAACACTTGATTTTTATCAGAAATACAAATGGCTAGATCAGAGCCAAATAAAAGTTGGAGGGTCTGAAACTTCTGGTTATTTTTAATCCCTTGCCTATTATTATTTTAATTGTTTGTATTGTTAATTGATTGTTAATACAATTGATTGTATTGTTAATAATTTTAAACATTCTGTCCAAACTAGATCCCTGGAATGAATGATTTTCTTGAAATTTTTTCCATTTACTGTGGGTAAAAATTAACTATCTATAGATCTCATGAAAACAGAAGTTGAATATAACCTTTAATATGTATATACCTCAGAGACTGAGCTGACAGTAAGTACAATGTTTCCTTAGAACCAAGTGGATGTACACATCATATATACATACTTAAGGACCATCTAATGATGAGATATTCATGAACATTCTAGAGCATATACAGAACAAGCACATATGTAGTGACATCAATAAATACGTGCTGAATTAATGAAAATAAAAGATCTCAGAAGGTTTGTAAGTCTTGAAACGTGTTTTCTTCAATATGGTTCATGCAGTGGACGTTCTAAGAGGCATAGTAATTATTGAGTCTATACTTGTTCATGTTATAATTACTCCCCAAATTACAAAATTAATCTATATTTCTTCAGCTTTCATAGAAACGTATGTAACGTTACATTCTTGGACTTCTGCCAAAAGCCTACACTGAAACAACCACCTAAGGACTATTTTGACATCCTTCATAAAATTGTAATTTGATGACACTTTTGTTTGTCCTCCATATAATAAGATCTGTGTGGACAATTTTTCTTTGAGTTTAATGCTCGGCAATATTTGTTTCTTTTGATCAACTAGTATGTTTCATTTTGGTTGCGACTTATATTTCCCTTTTTACCAAGAAGTGCAGAGTTAAGTTTTCTACTTGATTGTAACATCTACTCATTCTTTTCAGATTAATTATTCACCATCCCTACACCTTCTACTCCTACCACCCTGTTGTAAAGTGACTTTTGTTCTTTTACTCTTGGGTTTTTTTAATGCCTCTGAACTTCATTACACGTTACTTCAAATATTTTTAGAAAGAATCAGATAAATAATTATATACTGTCAAATTAAACATATTTTTTTCATAATTTAGCAATTATTTTGATTAAAGCTAACATTATGTCTGGGTACATAATGTTAAAGGTTAAATTTGACTCTTGATAAGTAATATTGTTCACAAGAGCCAAATGCTAGGGATGCGTGTTTATTTGGATGTAATCTACTGACACACTGTAGCAGCAGATGTGGTTACCTCCAAACATGTCAAACAGTTCCAAACAGATTTATTACATTATTAATGTAATGCCAGGTACTCAAAATACTCTAAAAACTTCCTTTAATTAATAGTATTAATCATATGGCTTTATATATTAGTTTTTAAAACATCTCAATCATTCCCTGGATTTATAGTCCCAAAAGAAACATGTCTGACATATTTCCAGATGTGGTCTCTAAAATTTTTATTCCCTTTGACTTAGCTGAATATTTGAGGTCATCTTGAAACATGAACCTTGCCGGTCCAGGAGCTATGTACATTTTATACGTGTCCTTGAGAAGATGCTAATGAAGATCACTGTATTAGAGCATTGTCCTGGACTTAGCCTGGTGATATGCACTCATCGGAAAGGCTGAGCTGTGGAACCACTGTATAAGAACTGGACACCCACGAATCAATATACTGACATTTCGATAGTACTCTTTGGTTCTAATAAAATTAGGGGTCAAGCCTTCTAGTCACCATCATGTACGAACTCTGAATTGGCTACCTACGAGTAAGAGAACATCAACACTAGTATCAGTGGTGGGAGGTGCCAATAGAAGAACATAAATGAGGAGGGAGTGCTTCCTGGATGTTTCCACCAGGTCATTTTTGGCCCCTGTGTAACAAGCTAGGCGTCTTCTGGATGAGTTCCAAGTGTACCCTGGAAGAAGACTGGCTAGCTTTGAAATCAACATTCTGCTGATTATTGATCATTTCATGAAAACTGAGAAGGAAAGTATTACTTTCTCTCCCTTTTTGGCCTCTTTTTCAGGAATGCCTGTCATTTAAGCAACTCTATTCTTGCAAGAGGAAGCTGATCATAATAACTCCAACTCACAACAACAACAACAACAACAAGAAACTAGAACAAATATATGTGTAAAAAGAAGCACATTCATGGAGATTATCTGAGGGTATGAAATCAGTTCATTCCTCTAGATAACCATCCACAAAATAAGATCAATTTATCCCACAGAAATACTTTCTCTGGCCCAAACTGTATCTTCAAAAATTTAAGCCGACATTGAAAAATTGTGAGATTTCAAATATAGAAGGACTGGCAACACTGTACTAGTGTCCCCACATGGCAACATCTGCTGGAGCTGAGAAAGGGCAGCTGTGTTCCTTTTAATCAGGGCAGGGCTCTCCAGGTGGTCACAGTCCACACATATCTGCATTTGCAAAGCCTGCAAATATTTTAAGATCAGTGAGACCGGCAGAGAACTGAATGCTAGGATTATATCACACATTGCTGTTTTAGAGTCAGTATTGCTTTTACTGATTTTAATTTTGGTGGCTGTCATCAGCCTACATTTAGGGATACTATAAAACAGCCTTAGAAACTGTATTCAGCTATAGTCAAGAGTATGGCTTCCATGTTCTTTACAAAGTGGAATCTTCTGTGAGGACCGTTAGGAGAGATTTTCTTCTGCCTCTATTAAGAGGTCTACGTATGCTTATCCTAAGCAGTTGGTTCACTTTTTTCTCATATTGTATCTTGTGTATCTCACCAGCTTATTCTCTTATTGGTTACTATAAAGTCTAAAGACAAATCTGTAGCCCGTTCTTGACAACAATATAGGGTCCAAAGGTATATGTGCACCCTTACTGCATCTTACAATTATCTTGTCTTTGGTCTCAGTCTTCATTCTTGTTTTACGTAAAAAGTAATACTTATTATATTTTAATAGAGGAAAATAAAAAGGACATAGCAAAAGTGGAATACATAGAGAACGCCTCTTGATATTGGTTTTTAAACAAAATATATAGTCACAGTTAGAAAATTCAAATAGTATAGAGAATAAGTTAAAAAAAATCTCCTGGGGTGCTTGGCTGGCTCAGTTGGTGGAGCATGTGACTCTTGATCTCAGGGTTGTGAGTTCAAGCCTCACATTGTATGTGGAGCCTATTAAAAAAAAAAAATCTCCCTTCTCACCTCCATCCACAGACACATACATATATTTAAGTATCAGGGTAAAGATATATCATCAAGGTGGCAGGAAGAAGTTTCCTTTCTTCCTTTCAGATACTTATTTTTTTATGGGAAATAGTTTAGATGTCATTTTTAAAGAATTCTACTTTCTTGGGGCACCCAGGTGGCTCAGTTGTTGGGCATCAGGCTCTTGATTTTGGCTCAGGTCGTGATCTCATGATTCGTAGGTTCAGGCCCTGAGTCAGGTTCTACACTGGCAGTATGGAGCCTGCTTGGGATTCTCTCTCTCCTTCTTTCTCTGCTCTTCCCGTGCTCATGCACTGTTTCTCTCCCTCTCAAAATAAAAAATAAACTTTAAAAATAAAAGAATTTCACTTTCTTGCTCTGAATACTGTAATTATTTTATTTTTTAAATATTTATTTATTTTCGAGAGAGAAACAGAATGTGTGTGGGGGAGGGGCAGAGAGAGAGGGAGACACAGAATCTGAAGCAGGCTCCAGGCTCTGAGCTGTCAGCGCAGAGCCCAATGTGGGGCTTGAACTCACGAACCACGAGATCATGACCTGAGCTGAAGTCAGATGCTCAACCAACTGAGCCACCCAGGCGCCCCTGTAATTCTTTTACAATAATTTATAGTACTAGATTTTTTTCAAGTTAAAAAGATATTATTTATAGGACAACTAGGAAAAGAAAAATATTAACTGGATAGCTGATGATACTAAAAAGTTAGCATTGTTTTTGGATCTCTAATAGGAATTTTGTGATTATATTTAAATGGTAGAGTTATTACTTTTAGATAGGTGTACTAAATATTTACAAATATTTACAAAATACACTTAGGATGTCAAATAATTTGGGGTATAGTAGAAAACAAAATTGGGGAGGCGCCTGGGTGGCTCAGTTAGTTAAGCATCTGACTTCAGCTCAGGTCGTGATCTTGCAGTTCATGGGTTCAAGCCCTGTGTCGGGCTCTGTAATGACAGCTTGGAACCTGGAGCCTGCTTTGGATTCTGTGTCTCCTCTCTCTCTCTGCCCCTCTCCTGCTCACGCTCTGTCTCTCTTTCTCTTAAAAGTAAATAAACACTAAAAAACATTAAAAAAAAGGAAACAAAATTGGTGAGTTGATAATTGTTAAAACTGGGTGATGGGTATATGGACTTTATAATACTGTGTTATTATTATACATATTTTAAATTTTCTATAGTACAAAGCTTAAAGATTTCATAAGTACTATTATATTTATTTAAAATGTTATAAAACTGAGTTTTAAAAATACCACCTAATACCTCTTTGAATGTTTTTTAACATTACCCAAGAAAAATATAAAGTTCCTTAAATTATCGAGGGCATTACTTTACAGTTTCAGCATACAAGTATTTTTTTATCACAGTAATTTGTTGAAATATAATTCACATACCATAAAATGCACCCTTTTAAGGTATACCCTTCGGTGGGTTTTCATATTTTCACAAAATTGTGCAACTATCATCACTAATTTTAGAGCATTTTTATCACCCCCCCCCAAAAGAAACCCTATGCTGTTAGCAATCCAGCATGAGATCTGATTGCAGACTCACCCCACTGTAATCTGGCTCTTTCTTTCAAGATGTCAATACCAGTAAAGCCTCCACTCTTCTGCACAGAGGCCTAATAATTCTAGGCACCTTTCCTTTCCTATCAGAAGAATACAATCTCAATTGTAGCACTTTTTCTCATCTCCTCATCACACCCACATCATAAAAAATACAGTCATCTTCTACAGGGGACTGTGGGTACAGGCTTCCTGAAAGAGGGATTATGTACCTCCAGTCACAGATGATGGGTCTGGCCAATGGAATACGAGCAGATATGATACACATAATATCTGAGCAAAAGCTTTAAAAGACATTGTGTTTCTAAGAGTCATCTCCACAACCATCCCCCCCACTCCCACCCCAATCCGGCCACGAGAAGGGAATGTCTCACAAAGGGAGTGCTTCTTCAGCCCAGGTCCTAAATGAGGAGACATGTGATGCCTACCAGAAGGCTGAACAGAGATACAAAATGACCCACAACCTACCTGTAACGTGAGCAAGCTACTGAGATAACGCTGTAAAACTAATCTATCTTCATGTGGCAGAAAAATTCATAATAAATACCCAAAATTCATATTTCTGAGTGTACACAGAGAAAATGAGCCACTAATGGAGAACCATGGAACAAGGCAGAAGATTTCCTACCTTCTAAGAGCTTACAATTTTGTAACATCATAAGAACAGTGGCATCTGGAGACATTTTGACTTTTTAGAAAGCCCACTCCATCTCGGTTCTGGTACCATCAGAGATAAGAAAATTCCTGCTTAGAAACACACAAAGGCAACAGATATGGGGATAAGAACAATGCTTCAGAAACTAAGAGAAAAATCCTTGCCTTGGTCAGAAAGTGAATTTTCCTGAAGCCCTTGACTGTGCCAGGTACTATAGATGGTTCCTACATGGGACAGGAGAGGTATCTCTAACAACTGTTGTCAGTGAGCATGAATGAAAAAACAGTATCTTCTTAAAATGTTGTTTAAAGAAAATGGGCTAATTTTAAAATAAAGGCTTCAATTACTCTAATTATGGGGTCATATTCAGAATTCATATGAGAAAACAGATGTTTACAGAATGAAAAAATACACTGAGATTGATTTGCCATAAAGTTCATTTAAGAACTGAACCCTCTTTGTAAATGTGACATATTGTTCCATTTAAAAAAGCTCATTTTACACACAGCTACTTGGGACAGTTATTGTATATACAAACTGAGGTGGCCTCAGTGGCATATGTCCTTATACACAGGGATCCCATTTTAGTTTGGGGCTGGCTTTCATTTGATTAAAATGTCAACCTTAATTTTACTTGTGAATGTGGCTATCTATAGGCGGCAGCCTGTTTATTTAGTTGCTTGATTCTTTGTGTGTGTGGGGGGGGGGTGGGGAGTGGAGAGGGGGACGCTGTAGGGGGATGGGTGTTTGTTCTGCTTTTCTCATTGAAAATGGAGGAAGTCATGTTTTTATCCTGGTTCTACTTCCTGTTTATAGGCTAAAGATGGAATTGTCATTATGCTGTGGAAACACCTTATATATTCTTTTCCTCCCACTCTTTTATGAACAGGATATAACATGGAGGAATTTTTCCTTAGTCCTGGGATGTTCAAATGTTTATGTATAAACTATGACCAAAAATTAATTTCAGGGTAAATTGGTATAGCTTTGGGAAAGGCAATTTTGTGGTACCTTTAATTTAAAAAACTTTTTAAAAAATGCTTATTTTTGAGAAAGAGGGACAGAGAGAGAGAGAGAGAACGAGAGAGGGAGGGAGGGGCAGAGAGAGAGGGAGACAGATGATCTGAAGCAGGCTCCATGCTGACAGCAGAGAGCCCAATGTGGGGCTTGAACTCAGGAGCCATGAAATCATGACCTGAGTCAAAGTTGGATGCTTAACCAACTGAGCCACTCAGGCACCCCCCCTGAAAAAAATTTTTTTAAGTAGGCTCCATATCCAATGTGGGTCTTGAACTCATAACCCTGAGATAAAGAGTCGCATGCTCTACCAACTGACCCAGCCAGGCACCCCTTAGTGGTACCTTAAAAAAAAAACAAACAACACATATCCTTTAGGATAACAAATTATAGAATTTTATCCTATAGAAACACTTTTACATATATTCAAAGATCTTTAAAGAAGGATGATCTAAATGAAAAGAGAAAAGATCTAAATGTCTTTCCATAAGAGTATGATTAAATAAGTTATAGTACATTCATACCGTGAAATACCGTGCAGCCTTTAAATAGTATGAGGCGGTCTTCCAGTTAAAGATGACGCATCGATTATACAAAATCTCATTTAAGTGATAGGAAAGGAATAAAACAGCATATAAACCCCTAATGACAAAGACAATAGAAAATGAGAAGCAGCAGCAAGACATTTTAACAAATTTCTAAAGAAGATGGAGGGGGAACCAGTGTCTCAGCACATGAGCCATCTTGAGGCCCCGCCCCCAGTCCACCCTGCAGACCAGGCTGAGTGCTTATCTGCAACCTCACAAGACCTTGAGCCAGAATCGCCCAGTTATGCCACTCTCAAAGTACTAACCCACAGAAACCATGAAATAATAAATGTGTCTTAAGCCTTTAAGTTTTTGGGTAATTTGTTACACAGTAATAGATAACTAATACAAAGTCTTAAACTAATAAAGTAAGAAAAAGAATTATAAGCATGTTGAAGTGATTTTAGTATTTAAAATTTTTTTAAAAGACGTAGATTTATATATGTTGAAAAAATTTTAAACTGTATATATTTACACACACACAGATGTGTGCATATGTATCTGTACACATATGTACATGTATAGATATATACAGATACATATAAATGCACATATATGTATAACACTTATAAATGTATCTTTGAAAATAGACTCAACGGTATTGGCAAAAATCCAATCAGAACAGAACTGTAGGCAAAGTTAAGGGAGATTTTCACTAGAGAAAGGCAAATATCATAAGATTTCACTCTTTTGTGGAAATCAAGAAACAAAACAGATGAACCTAGGGGAAGGGAAGGAAAAATAAGATAAAAAACATAGAAAGAGGCAAACCATAAGAGACTCTTAAGTACAGAGAACAAACTTAGGGTTGCTGGCGGGGTGTTGGGTGGGGGGATGGGCTATTGGGTGATGGGCATTAAGGAGGGAACTTGTTGGGATGAGCACTGGGTGTCATAAGTAAGTAATGAATCACTAAATCCTACTCCTGAAACCATTATTACACTATATGTTAGGTAACTTGGATTTAAATTAAAAAATAATAAAGATGAGGGAAAAGAACAACAAAACTACAAAAAAGATTTTCATTTTCTATACATTTTATTTCATTAATTTTTTTTTTTTTTAATTTTAGAGAGAGAGAGGGAGAGTGTGTGAGTGGGGGAGAAGGGCAGAGGGAGAGAAAGAATCCTAAGCAGACTCCATGTTCAATGCAGAGCCCGACATGGGGCTTGATCCCATGAGGCAAAGTCAAGAGTTGGACACTCAACTGACTGAGCCACCCAGCACCCCATGTTTAAGTTATTTTAAAACGAGTATATTTTACTTTCGCTATTTTGTTAATTGAAAATGTATGTGGAAAGCGAATGACTAGTGGCATAATCCAAAGGGGTTAACAGCACTAATAAAGAAGAACTCTTTTGCCTAAAACAAAAGAGTTAATTATGGGGGTGACTGGGTAGCCAACACTTCACGGTAATTAAGAGCATGAACTTTCCTTTCAGGTACCTGAACTTACTTTGTATAAATTATTTAAGTTCCTTGAGGGGTGCCTGGGTGGCTCAGTCTGTTAAGCATCGGACTTCAGCTCAGGTCATGATCTTGCGGTTCGTGAGTTCGAACCCCATGTCGGGCTCTGTGCTGACAGCTCAGAGCCTGAAGCCTGCTTCAGATTCTGTGTCTCCCTCTCTCTCTCTCTGTCCCTCCCCTTCTTGCACTCTGTCTCTGTCTCTGTCTCTGTCTCTCTCTCAAGAAGAAAAAACATGAAAAAAAAAAAAAGCTCTTTGAACCTGTTTCCCCATCTATAAAATGGAAAATAAAAAAATACACTGGGTGTTGTATGGAAACCAATTTGACAGTAAATTTCATATATTAAAAAAATAAATAAATAAATAAATAAAATAAAATAAAAAAAAAAAGGAAAATAAAAAAAATAGTATCTACTTTATAGTAGGTGTGTCAGGGTTAAATGAGATAATACAAGTAAAGCACACAGTACAGTGCCTAGCATATCGTAGTTGCTCAAAACAGTTGACTCCGTTCCTTTTTTTGCCTTCAAATACCATATTTACTCAACCCTTTGCTTACTTTCAAATAATATGCCAGTACATTATTTATTATGTTATAACTGGAGTCATCACAGACTTGTGGTTAAGAGTTCAGATTCTAAAATTTAAATGCCTGTGTTTAAATGCCAACTCTGCCAATTATATGCTGTGTAACTTTAAGAATCTGTAAAATTAAAATAAAAGATAATTCATAGTGTTGTTTGGAGGCTAAAATGAATTAGTATACTAAGGATCAAAAATTGTTAGCTACTATTATTATTCACAAAGCTACAGATATCAATCATCTAACATTGTATTTAGTGGTGGACCAACACTGTGGAAGAGGCAATGTTCCCTTCCTACTTTGTCATTGCCCCTGCCTTATTTCAGTCTGCAAGAAGTCAGAAGGTGAAGAATACCTTCATTAGGCCATGGGATTCTTTCTTTGAAGGGACTTTAACAAGGGTCTTCGAAGAAACATCTATGAAGCTAACTTTATTACAATAACTTTTTGTTTGTTTAAGCAATTACCCCACAGATATTTGTTTTGCTGCTTAAAAAAAAATCTAGGGGTGCCTGGGTGGCTCAGTCGGTTAACCATCCGACTTCGGCTCAGGTCATGATCTCACGGTTTGTGAGTTCAAGCCCCGCATCAAGCTCTGTGCTGATAGCTTGGAGCTTGGAGCCTGCTTCGGATTCTGTGTCTCTCTGTCTCTCGGCCCCTCCCCTGCTCATGCTCTGTGTCGCTCTGTCTCTCAATAATAAATAAACGTTAAAATTTTTAAAAAAATCTAATATGTTTACCTGTAGCAAACGGAAACACAAAGAACTAGCCAAAGGATGCCAAAAGTAACTTCTAAACAGGAAAATCTTTATTACTATTTATTTTTTGTTTTTTTAAAGTAAGCTCTATGCCCAACGGGGGCCTTGAACTCATGACCCCAAGATCACGAGTCACATGCTCTTCCAACTAAGCCAACCAAGTGCCCCATCAACAGGAAAATCATGACAACACTAATACCAACTGTCTTCATTACTCCTTTTATTATCACATTGGCAACATGTTTTTCCCCCCACAAATGATGACCTTTATTATATCCAATACAAGAAAATCCATTCATTTATTATTGTTGCCCTAAAACTTGTACTGTTAGCAGACTCCTTCCAATTTTTCATAGTGCAGCTAAAATATTACCTCCTCTGTGAGGCCGGCACTGAGATTTCTCCTATTTCCCAGACAAAAGCAATCTTTCCTTCCATTTTTGCTTCCAGAGTACCTTGGAGTTAGCAGTAGCCAACATTTATTTATCATCAACAATCACAATTTTTTATTACTTTGTTTTTCTCCTGTTAGAACAGAGCTTACAAAGGATGTCTTATTCTGCAGTGTGCTCTTTGAATTTGGTTTGGGTCCAGCTGATTTCTATTTTGTACTTGGCTTGCTCTCCTTTGTGGAGTCTGCTTTTCTCACCTGAGACATCTTTCCCTTTTTTTTGAAAGAGACTGAGACTACAACTTGGCTTCTTTGCCTCATGCCAATTATATGGCTTACTTATTTTCTGAAGGCATCTTCTTGCTTCTTAGCACAAATTTATTTTGGGCAGTCACATTAGAAAAGCCTTTAGGCTTTCTTAAGTTTAGAGACTGTGCAAAAGACAGTTAGCTGGTCCCTATATGTATTCTCCCTCCTTTCTATGACAATAGAGACCCCAATTTACACGGAGTACATGGTGGCCCAAAGAAAAGACTACACTTCTCAGCAACCCCCACAACTGAGTGTGGTCCTATAACTAATTTATTGCAAATGACAGGTGTCCATAACCTTCATCCTAAGACCACAGAAATAAGCCAGTAGTTGAAGAAGTTGGGTTTATTGCTTGTTGCGATGAGGGAGAACGCAAACCATCGGGAACCTAGGTGTCTCACTCAGTGAGAAGGTGTTACACTTTAGTACAGAATTCGGCTTATATTAGGCCATTTTAGGGAAGGATGAAGAATGCAGGGCTTTGCTCTGGAATGCATGCTATCGGGAAGCAGGGGCAATTCTATAATTAGGTGTCTTAAAATATTATCAGGAGGCATGACACACGACCAAAGCTGTAACTGGTAACAAAGCAGCAGTCGTTTATATTAGGCAGAATAAGGAGATGTTTGGTCACTTTGCAGTTTAGACAATGTTCATTATTTTTGTCTGTGTTCAGGCATAATTATGGAGTTTTGTTTCTATGGCCTGATGCTGGTGTTCTTTGAAATTGCCATGTGCTTAACAGAATACCAAGGCCCTGCTGTGAGTGCCAGAGAGGCTCTGGATGTCAGGGGCTGCTTTTCTCTTTCTTAGAGGTGAGCGCAATGTGGCACTGAAACCTTCTCTAAAAGATAGCTGGCATGTATCCTTTGCCCCTGATTCTTTCTTCCTCCTCCAGATTGGAATGTGGTTGTGATGGCTGTGAGTAGCCCAGTTAGAACATGAAGTGTTCTGGGAATAAAGCTACAACAGCCCTGGACCACCTTAGCTCCAGACTTTTATATGGGAAAGAAACAAAAGACTGTCTTGTTTAAGCCATTGTCATTTGGGGTCTTTTACTCACACCTAAAGTTATTCCGAACAGATACAGGGATGGAATGATTAGTTCTCTTTTCAGTGTTTCAGGTTGTTTTCGCTTCCTTAAGTTGTAGAAATTGACATATCAGAAGTGATTTAAGAACCAGAACTAATTACTTTTGTACAAATGGAAAAACATTATAAATCTGTACTGTTGTGAGTTGAAATACTATGATAGAAGTCTCCCAAGCTAGTGTACCGAGCCCTGGTTTATCTCAAATTTACCTTTACCACAAAGGTGTATTGTTTTTGAGTTTCACCTAACTGTGTGAGTCCATATTGCCTACTGACTCTGCTGTGTGGGCCAAGCCCTTTGATTTCTGTGCCCTGGCCCCATAAGGCTATCAAAATGAAAGCCGAAATTTGCTAGAGATCAGCAAGTGTTTTTAGCAAACGGCTTCTGTGCTCACCAACGTGAGTTTGTTTTCCCATACCTTCAATGCTTTAAAACTATTTATATTTTTTCTAGCATTTTTAGTGACTTTTATCAGGAAGATTGGTCCAAATAACCTAGGCTACCATTGCTAGTCAAATTATTTACTTTATAATATTAGAACTCATTACTAATTAGAACTCATTTGCTTATTTTTACATAAGCTTTCTGCATGCACATGTATGACTTTTGGGATAAGAAAAAATACAAGTTACTATAAAAGCTATAATGCTAAAAACAATAATTTGCTTTATATCTTTAAAATCTATTATCTGTAATTGATAAAAGACTTTAATGTGAGCAATATTTGACTTTCTTATGAACTGCTGACTTTTTGGTCTAGAATTTGGTAATACAGGGGTGCCTGGGTGGCTCAGTCGGTTGGGTGTCTGACTTTGGCTCAGGTCATGATCTCACAGTTTGTGGGTTCAAGCCCTACATCAGGCTCTGTCCTGACAGCTCAGAGCCTGGAAACTGTTTTGGATTCTGTGTCTCCCTCTCTCTCTGCCCCTCCCCTGCTCATGCTCTGTCTCTATCTCTATTTGTCAAAAAATGAGTAAACATTAAAAAAATTAAAATATTTTATGTAAGTGATGAATCACGGGAATCTACCTCCAAAAACCAAGAGCACACTGTATGCACTGAATGTTAGCCAACTTAACAGTAAATTATATTCAAAAAAATTAAAATAGAATTTGGTAATACAGTATTTTATTTATTTAAAAAAACTTAGACTACCTTCCATTGTCATTACTTGAATGTCATGAGCATATTATTGTACTGACTAGTAAAGTTTCCTGAGTATTAGCATGTTATTTGCTGTAAATAGCCTAAGTCCCTGTTACTGACAAATCCTATTTGGGCCCCTTTCATTAAAAAAAAATATGACTTCCTTATCATTTGTACTATTTGTCATGTTTTTTGTAAAGTGTGTACTTATCATTAGAAGTATTTGTTTGACAACATATAGTAGCTTATGTTATTATTTTTCCATAAATGTGTCTTATTGCCTCTGTTAAACTCCAGGAAGAAATCATGTCTTATACATTTTTGCATTCTATGTAGTTAACTCACTATTTTTGGTAGGTTTATTGTGTTTTGAAAATTTGTGATGTAATTACTTCTAATGTAAAATGAGGTTTAACCAAAGTTATAAAATTATAATATACTAACATGTACGGAATAACAGGGATACATTGCTGCAGTGTGGTTTTCCTTTTTATATCTACCTTGTACTTTGAGTGCTAGACACTTTATAGATTATGGAAGAGATTTCTGTGGATTTAAGATTCCTCAGTACCTGAGTATCCAGTTTGAAGATTTATCCATGTCTTTCCTGCTTCCTGTGTTTTAGACATTATATTTCTCATTAACATCTCCAGTGAACGTGAGCTAGAGAAAAAGAGAGGAAAGTCAAGTAAGCTGATGGGGTTGGCTACCCATTTATAGCTGTAGGGAAAAGTATGATAGAAAGGAGTTTTAAGTTATTTGAGATGAGAATAAGGAAATACAGTAGTCCTCCCTTATCCACAGGGCATAAGACCCTTAATGAATGCCTGAAAATGCAGGTGGTACTGAGCCCTACATATACATATATATATATATATATATATATATATATATATATATATTTATATATATATATATGTATATACATGCTGTTAATATAATACTATATTATATATATGTTTTTTATACATACCTATGATTAATCTGTAAATTTGGCATAGTAAGAGGTAACAATAAAGTAGAGCAATTATAACAATATACTATAACAAAAGTTATGTGAATGTGGTCTCTCTCACTCAAAATATCTTCTCATCCTGTAACTTGCCCTTCATCTTGTGATATGAGATGATAAAATGCCTACAGGATGAGATGAAGAGACGTGAATGATGCAGGCATCGTGACGTAGTATTAGGTCACTACTGACCTTCTGACAACAGGATCATATGCTTCTGGAGTGTAGTTTGCCTTGGGTAACTGAAACCACAAATGGGGGAGAGGGCGACTGTAGCTGAAGACTGACTAGCTGTACTTAAGACATGATCATTTAAACATGCACATTCTAATGGTGGTCAATATTTTCATTAACTGAGAACTTTGACCAAGAGGAAGCCCGAATGAGACAACAAAGTAATTCTTATATACAGTGACCACAGGCCCCAGATTTTTTCAGAACAGTTCCCATTTTTCAACATTGTGTCTCATTGTTACAACTGATACATACCAACATGTCCTACATGTATCCTGATTGGTGGCATAAATATGTCACAATATTTACAGGCACATTTAATATACTTCTGAAAAGCCTCCTGGTAAATTTCATCTAGGTATTCCTGTTGTCCATTATATGGACTCTTCCCACGTGCTCCGGAACACTTTTATGACTTTATATAATGTATAGAGTAAGACCTGTTTTCTCCATTTGGGGAAAATGGCACCATGCTTCATCTAGTGGGAGCCTAGGAATCATGACTCTTCCCTATCCCCAGGCTCCCTGGGTCTCTTAATCTTGCACTGCATTTCACCCCTTACCATGCGGCCTCACTGTTCATCCTCCACAGTAAAGACAGACCAAAATGGAGCAAATGCATTCATGTTATCTCTGCCTTAAAATACCCTCAGCTAACTCCCCATTGCTATAGCAAAAGAAATGAACTCAAATGTCTGCAGGGATAGATAGGAAACCTAACTATGTGATTAGTTGGGTCAAATATAATATGAAGAGGTGGCCCTGGGTAGACAGGAAACTGGAGGATGGCCTGCTGAAAGGCATTCAAAAAAAAACAACCCCCCCCCCAAAAAAACCCTACACCAAACAAAGAATATCTGTAGACAAGATTCTAGCTGTTAGGTGAGAGTCTTAATCCTTCTAATTTGTTCGTGTGGCAAAACAAACCTCTTTGTTATCTCGTTTACAAGCATCCACTGTGCTTTTCAATTATTCTCAACTATGTGGTTGCTTAACCAAATGAAATTGTCTGATTCAGTATTTTAGAAGTGCAGTGTTAAAATTTTCAAGTGCACAGAGTAGGTCTGCCTGTCAGAAATGTTTTTTTTTTTAATTTAATGTTTATTTATGAGAGAGAGAGAGAGAGAGAGAAAGAGAGACAGTGTGAGCATAGGAGGGGCAGAGAGAGAGCGAGACACAGGATCTGAAGCAGGCTCCAGGCTCTGAGTTGTCGGCACAGAGCCGGACGTGGGGCTTGAACCCATGAACTATGTGACCATGACGTGAGCCGAAGTCAGACGCTTAACTGACTGAGCCACTCAGGCGCTCCCAGAAATGTTTTAATAAACAGATAAATATTAGCTCCGATTGGCATACTCGTTTATGTGAACAAATGACGTCAAAGGGGAGAATCCTTAGATCCACCCTCTCCCGTCCTCACCAAAAAACTGCATGGTAATGGTCAAAAGCCTGAACTCTAAACCTGAGACTCCTGTTTGTAAAATGAGTGGAACTAATAGTATTTCTTTCATAGCTTACTGTAAAGATTCAGTGAGATAAAATATCTAAACCATTCAGTATGGTGTCTGGTGCATATAAGCACTCAACACATATTGATAACTGTAGTAGCATATATTTTGAGATATCTACCTATGATTTTTCGTCCCTCCATTTTCCTCTTCCCTTCTGCACGGCCCCAAATTTAAAGTGATAGCTATGTGTTCACTGTCTCAGGGAAGGGATTATAACATGGTAGAAAAGTTAAGCCAGAAAGTGCTTTGACTTTTATTTCCAAAAGTCCTGGAAATGATGAGAAGATTGAAGAACAAGATACTATGGCCATAAAGGTGGGTAAGGATTCCTTGAAGACAGAAACAAAATGTCCCCAGCTGTGAATGAAGAACAGGGGGTCCGCAAATAGGTCTGTGTTTCAAGGAAAAGGGGGAACTTGGGCCTTGCTTCCTGAGCAGAGAAACTAGGAAGGTACAATCCCAGTGAAAGAATAATTACATGGTGTGTTGGGACAAACAGGGCCATAGACAAGCCCACAATAATTTCCATACTCCAAGCACCTCATGAAAAAGCAGGAGAATTCCTAAGTTCCTGGGGTGTCATGTAAGCAAAAGACAACGTTAATATCTGAATGAGCCATGCTGCATTAGGTAGGTGTTGTTGTATAGCAAATTACCTCTCCAAAACTTAGTGGGTTAAAAGAACAACATTTGTCTTACATAGTTTCTGTGGGTGGGGAATTCAGCAACGGCTTAGCTGGGTGCTTCTGGCTCAGGGTCTCCCATGAGGTTGTAGTCAAAATATCAGCCGTGGCTGCGGTCATCTGAAGACGTGACTAGGGCTAGAGAATCCACTTCCAAAACGGCTCAATTCATGGCTGGTAAGTTGATGCTGGCTGCTGGCAGGCAGCCTGGTCTTCACCATATGGATCTCTCCCAGGGCTGCCTGAGTATTCTTGGGTCATGGTGGCTAGCTTCACCCAGAATGAGACATCCAAGAGGGGTAGTCAGAGGTAGCCACGTCTCCTTTTTGACCTAATCTCACAAGTCACAGGCTATCATTACCCCTATATTCTATTTGTCACATAGACCAACCCTGATATGATGGGGCAGGGGGGCTTAAGTCAGGAGGTAAGAATCACTGGAAGCTGGCTACCACATGGACAACCGGGGTGGTAACTGTGTCAGCAGCAAGCTGCACTGCTTCATTACCCGATCAAGATGCCAATACCTGACAACCTGACAATGTGTAAGATACCAGGACCTGGCAAAATTGGGGGATGAGGAGGGCTTAAAGGATTGCTCTTAAATTTTCTGTCAGCCTAAGAGACTCTTAAAAACTGAGAACAAACTGAGGGTTGATGAAGGGGTGGGAGGGAGGGAAGGGTAGGTGATGGGCATTGAAGAGGGCATCTTTTGGGATGAGCACTGGGTGTTGTATGGAAACCAATTTGACAATAAATTTCATATATTAAAAAAAAATTTCTGTCAGCCTATTGGGATTGGAGGCACAAAAGTGAATTTAGACTATTATAGAAGGTAAAAAAATGTATTTTTCTTCTACAATTTATGAATAATAATAGCAATCACCATTATTGTAAATATGGGAATAACTGTACTTTTGTATCTTTTTCCCCAAGCAGTTCAAGGTGACTCCAGTTCCACAAGGTCACTAATTCTCAAATTTAGAAATCAACTGTGTAATCAACTGGGAAGTTTTAAGAAAATACCTGCTCATAGATGTCCTGATTTAATGGATCTGGAGTAGAGCTAGGGCAACAGTATTTTTAAAAGCCCCTCAGATGATTCTAATATGTAACTAGAGTGGAGACCCAATGGCTTATGCAAATCTCAGGCCTTACTGCTATTTCAAACGTCTATGATTCTATCAGAAGCTCACCATCTAGGAAGTTGGTTAATTCTTCCTGCTAATGGCCTATGGCAGTTTCTTCAGAAACACCAGAATAACTTCTCTATAATATTCTACTGGAGAGAAGAGCAAAGGCTAATGTTTGCTAAAATCAAAACAGGACCAAGGGGATCTCAGTTGGCATTGTATTCTCAAAAACAGTCAATGCAACTCTGCTTGTTATGTCTATTATCTTCAGCAATTGGTCAAAATTTAATCCTCACTCATCAACTATAATCTCTCTCTCTCTCTCTCTCTCTCTCACACACACACACACACACACACCCACACAATCTTATTTGAGTACTTCAAGAAATTTAACACTTTTAAAATATATTCAACTCTCTGATCTTGAGGGACATAATTGATCTCCAGTTCTTTTCACACTTCTGTGACAATTTCCTCTTCTTGTCTTTTGCTAGCTGCCTTTCTTCACCTGCCTCTTAAATGACAGTGTTCTCTAAGATTCTATTCTTGGCTCCCTTTTCATCTCATTTATACACTGTTTTCCATAAGCAAATCCACTTCCTTCAGGAGTTTCACCCACCTTCTATTTACCTACATTTAACTCCCAGGTCTTTATTTTCCAGTTCTGGCTTTTGTGTTTCAGACCTGCATTCAGTTGAGCCACCTCAAACTTGAATGTTCAAGATGTAATCCTCATTACATTTATGTCTTCCCCACATCACCTCCCAGGCTGCTTTTCTTCCTCCCTTTCCTATCTTACTGAATGGCGCCATACTTTTCTACTCATTCAAAATGAAAAACAGGAGTCATTCTGAAGAGAGGCTGCAACCTATCTGCTTATGTGCTGAAGTTGATTTTATTTGGTTCAGACAGAACTTTAGAAAACTGTGAACCAACATTTCAGATTTGGGACATTTCACATAAAAATAGAGATACAGCTTCTCTTTAAAAATCAGAAGAGGAGGCAACATCAGGCTCTATCTACATGGAACAATCAGCTAGAGCTGAGTAACAGATGTCCCATTTAGACTCAGATAAGCTCCTAGGTCATGCAGTAATTTTAATGGCAACAATGGATGCTGAAGCTCCTTTTATTGATCTGTATCATCTGTCTGGCTCTCAAGGCATCTGAGATTGTAACTCTTGTCCTAAATCCTTCCTCTCCCCATTCCTCTCCAATCAATCATCAAGTCCTATCGATTCCAGCATTTCTCCAATCTGTCTCCCTTCCCTTCATCTTGATTACTACATTCCTACTTCAGGATCTCAATCATTGCTTACCTGGACTACCATAACAGTTTAACCACTCCTAGCTCCACCTGTCTAATCCATTGCTGACACATCAGTGAAATAAGCTGATGTTATTATCCTACTGAAAGGACTTCACTGGCTCTCCACTACCTACAAGATAAAGTTCAAATTCCTTTAGTCCATGGTACCAGGCCATCCATGCCTTGACCGCCACCCACCACTCCAGCTTTACCTCACTTTACTCCCTCAGGAGTAGTATATGCTCTAAACCCGCCAGACAATTCTGCTAACCAGGTGGATTTTTGCAAACCTCTGGATCATGCTGCTCTTTATGCCTAGAATAGCTTCATCTCATCCATTCAGTCCACACAACCACATTCTTCACTCCAGAGAGTCAGTTCAAGCACTATCTTCATTTTGAAGACTTTTCTGCCTCATTCCCAGTACTGCAGTTAGATGTGACCACCGCACTCCCACCTCTATCACTTTCTGTCCTCCATCAGACTGCTATCTTGGCAACTGTGATATTTTATTGTACCTCTTTGTTTACTTGCTTGTATTCTCATCTATTTACGATATCAGTTCCTTAAAAGCTGGGATTCTACCTTATTTGTCCTTATATTTCCAGACCTATGCTTGGTCCAGTAATTGTAATATGGAGTTGCTTAATAAATACTGGCTGAATGAATAAATGATTACTTGAAATGATTACTTACAAGTAAGGTTGTTCTCTTAAATAGGTTGATCATTTTCCTATAATTGTCCTTAAACCACTGATTTGCTTTTGTTCAGGGGTTAGGCAAGGGTTAAAAATGTTAGCTCAGTTCAAGCAAATTAACTCAATATCTGAAACAGTAGGGGCCCAAATCAATGAGGTATATTTGTATTAACAATGTTTCCCCAGTTTTATTCTTAAGACACCATATATTGCCTCTGACACCTGGGGGCAAATGACTGATAAGTAATTTATGAGTCAGGTTAATTATACCATATGTAGGACACACTTCAATGTGCCTATGGGTATAGCTTATAAATAACATTAGGTTATAGCTGTCAATCCTCTTAATGAGGAAAAGAATACAATAGGACCTCTAAAGAACCAATTATGCATCAACCAACTTTTACAGCACAAGGGAGTGTAAATGGCAGTTCTCCAGGTAATATACTTTGTGTTGCTCTCTAGAAACGCATATTAATATAAAAGTAAAAATATTTAAATCTTCAAACTTTAAGATAAAATCATACAAAAACACTCCTCTTAGAGTTCTAAAGACATTCATTCATTCAGGAAATATTTATCAAGGACCTACTATGTGCTGGGTACCATTCTAAACTCCAGGAACACTGTTGCCTTTATAAAACAGGAATAAGGGATGGGGGAAGCCAGTATAATATGCCAGGCTGCAAGATAAGAAGGGAGCCCCAGGCTGACTATGTAATATATCAAAACAGATGCCACTTTCCTGGGGAACTGAATACTTTTTTTTCACCAGCACCAACCTACATTTTGTAGCTGGTCCTAATGAAGTTTATATTTTAGTGTGGTGGAGGAGGGGGGGGAGACAAAAAATAAGTAAAATATAAAGTCTGTCTAGAGACTAGTAAGTTCTACAAGAGAAATACAGCAGGGAAGAAACATGAGGCATACTGGACGGTAGAAGTACAATTTTAAATGGAATGGTCAGGGGAAGCCTTACTGAGAAGGTGGCATTGAAGCAAAGAGCTAAACGTAAGGGAGGGAATGAATCATGTGGATACCTGTAGAAGAGCATTCCAGCAGAGGAAAGAAGCAGCAAATGCAGACAGAGGCTCAGGGGTGGCCATGTGCCTCGGGCTTCCATGGAACAGCAGGGAAGCCAGTGGCCAGTGTGGCTGCAGCAAGGGGGCACAGAGAACAGTGAATAAATCTCATTGGAGGTATTCCAGGGGAGGGAAGGGACAGGATGAGAATACACTAGCCCAATGCTCTCCTTCTATAACATTTTTTACCTTTCTTTTACTATCCTGAAATTGACCTCACGGATGATACAACCTACCTAAACACCTAACTTACAAAGGAACCAATATAAATGAGAAATAAATGAAAAAAACCATAATATAAATGAGAAGTAAATGAAAGTAACTTAAAATAATATATTTCAATATGTAAATGTTCACACATGAACACTATAAAAGATATAATGAAATATGTCACCTTTATGTAGAATCACTATAAATGTGACAGCTACAAAAGCAGACTGACAGAGGAATGTATTCTTGGGAAACTCAAAGGCCACAATTGATGGCGCTGATGCAGTTTCTAATGTGGTTTTGCCAAAATGGCAAACCTCTGGTAAAATTCTGAACAGAGTATCATCTTCCCTCAATTTACATGATAGCTGTGTTTCTGGAAAAGCAAGTGCACACTAAAACCATGCAAAAAATATTTTGTAGTTATATATACGTGGAGTTAGGTTCCAGGCTCAGATCATTATAAACAGGTTTTTTTTACCTTCAGAAATGTCCAGAGGACATCTAGAATTCATGCAGAAGACACACGAGGGGACTTTCTGTGGTGATGGGAATGTTTTATACCTTGATTGTTGTGGTGGTCACCTGCGTGTATATATTTATCAAAACTCCTCTAACTGTACACTCCAAATGGTGTCTTTTATACTGTTGTACCTCAAAAATTATATTTCTAAATTGTATCTCAAAAACTGATTTTAAAAAATGTCATGCACGATTGAAGAAAATTATTTAAAGTTAGGGAATCTGTGGGCTGGACCAGCAGCCTAGGAGCGTCCACACTAAATGCCACTCAATCATGGTTATATCCAAAAACATTTGCCACAGATTTCCAAAATATACCCTACTGAGCAATACCAGCCCCACTGTGAATATTTCCTGCTGTCTCTTAGTGGGATGGGAAGACACTAGAGGTTTTGAGCAGAGGAGGGATGTGACCTGACACGTCTGAAAAGGATTGTTCTAACCTTTGGGGCAGAGGTAGGCAAAGATCATAAAAGGCAGGTCAGAGATGACGGCGGCTTGGCCAAGGACAGTACTAAAGTGGGACTATGAGATGTACCAGGAAAGCCCTTCATAAGTTTCAGAGTACCTAAAGGGCATGTAAATAAAGAAAGAACTCAAAAAATGTTTGTTAAATTAAAAGAAGTAAAGAGTAGTAATTTTCAATATTCTTAACAATACTCATATCACATTACTTCATTATTTGATGCAACTAAAAAACACCCTGTGGTTTTAGCTGTCATTTTATATCTAAATACAATGACACATTATTTTCTGTTGAAATAAGATTCAACAAAAAGGTTTTTTTTCAAGTTTTTTTTTTTAACTGCCACAAAAAACATATTTCTTGCTTAAGTAAAATATTTTATTTTGGCTACTTCTTTGATAATTTAGTTTTCAATACCTTAAGTTCAGTGTAGTGAATATCAGTCTGTTGTATGAGTTTTGCTAAGTGTGGAAATTCATTAGATTATGCTGGAATTGTTTTAAGACTAGAATCTACTAAGTTGAATAGTTTAAACTCTGAGATTGCAGATAATTTCTTATGATTTGTCATGTTCTCTTAAAACTGAGGAAAAACTAATTGAAGATTCTGTTTGGTTGACCACAGGTACACCGGTTTTATATTTAATGTCCCAATTTTTCCCTTGAAAATGCAGAAAAGTATTTATGAATGAAATGACTTTTGAAGTTTGCTTTAAAATAATCCTGTAGGGAGAGAGAATTAAGGGGATTCAGTGAAATAAGACTAGCCCTATGTTGATAACTGTCAAAGCTGGTTAATGAAGAATGGTGATTCATTTCACTATTCTCTTTACTGTTGTATAAAATTATAATTTCTCACAATAAAAAGTTTTTAAAATCCAGGGCCTAATAATTCATTTAATATTTGTTGAATAACTGCTACGGCCAGACTTTTACTAGGGACTTGGGAAAGATTTATTAGCTATGAGGCTAGCACATGTTAAGGAGTTCATATCTACATATATAAAAAAACAATTATAAAGCAATGTAAGGGTTATAATATTGTGTTAAATGCATAAAGTGCTGTAAGAGCTATGAAGGAGTGATTGATTCTGCCTAGTGAAATCACAGAATCTTCTCAGAGGACTGATGTTCAGATTGGGTCCTGTAGGTTAAATAGGCTTTTTCTGTAACAAAATGAAGGTGGGAAGCCTCCACAGAGAAGGCAACATAACTACAGAAAATCATCATATTCAGGCATTAAGAGGAATACAGAAGACAGTGAAAGAAATAAAAAGGTGTCAGATAGTAAATATTTGTATTTTTTACTGCCAGTATATAAAACAGTGACTAACAATATACTGGGAGATCAAAATTTTCCTCCTGAATAAAGTTAATGTTTGAAAAAGCATTAAGAGGAAAACAGCAGAGAGTAGTGTTTTAAAACCCAAAAGGAGACAGCCTATAGAATGGGAAAAAATATTTACAAATCATATAATTGGTAAGGGTTTAGTATCTAGAATATATAAAGAACTCTTGCAACTCAACAATAAAAAGACAAAGAACTCAACTAAAACTTGTCAAAGAATTTGAATACACATTTCTCCAAAAAAGATACACAAATGGCCAACAGTTGTACAAAAAGATGCTCAACATCATAGTCATTTGGAAAACGCAATTCAAAACCACTATGAGGTACCACTCAACACCCACAAAGATGACTAAAAATTAAGGATATGAAGAAATTAGGACTCTTACTAGGAAGAATGTAAAATAGTGCAGACCACTTTGGAAAACAGTGTGATGGTTCCTTAAAAAGTTAAACATAGAATTACCATACGACCTACTGCTCCAAATACATGTACATGTATGTTCATAGCAGCACTACTGACAAAGCCAAAAGATAGAAACAATGTCCATCAATGAAAAATGGACGTGGTTGAGGGAAAAATGGAGGAGTAATTGCTTAATGGACACAGGGTTTCGTGTTTCCTATAAAACATGAAAATGTTTTATAACTAGAGGTGGCAGTTACACAATATTGTGAATATACCTTGAGGATATTATGCTAAGCGAAATAAGCCAGTGAGAAAAAAGACAAACACTGTATGATTCCACTTACATGAGGTACCTAAAGCAATCAGATGCATAGATACAGAGAGTAGAATGGTGATTCTCTGGGGCCGGGGGTAAGGGGAAAAGGTGAGTTGTTATTTAATGGATATAGCTTTTCAATTTCTCAAGATTAAAACGTTCTGGATATCTGTTTCACCAAAATGTGAATATACTCAACACTACTGAACTGTACATTTTTAAATAGTGAAGATAATAAATTCTGTGTTATATTTTTTACCATAATTATTTTATTAAGACATTTTTTAAGTTTATTTATTTTGACAGAGAGAGAGAGAGCAGAAGGGGCAGAGAGAGGGAGAGAGAGAGAATCCCAGGCAGGCTCCACCACTGTCCGCGCAGAGCTCAATGTGAGGCTCGGACTCATGAACCGTGAGATCATGAAGTCAGATGCTTAACCAACTGAGCTGAAGTTTCTCTCCAACTGAGCCACCTAGGTATCCTGTACCATAATTTTTTTTTAAAAGGCAAGACACCACTCAATCTAACACTGAACATTGGAACAATAAAAATTCTAAATCTGAGACAATAATTATTTCTGGGGAAGGAGGAAAGGGAAGGGCTAAAAAGAGATCTCAGTTCTTCTATCTGTCATGTTTAAATCTGAGGCAAATATGACAAAACATTAGAATTTAAGATAAGCAAAAAATTCCACTAAATGAAAGACACCAGGCACAAGGAGTCACATATTATATGGTCTCCTTTGTATGAAATACCAAGAATAATAAATAGAGACAGATGTGGGGCGCCTGGGTGGCTCAGTCGGTTAAGCATCCGACTTCAGCTCAGGTCACGATCTCGCGGTCTGTGAGTTCGAGCCCCGCGTCAGGCTCTGGGCTGATGGCTCAGAGCCTGGAGCCTGCTTCCGATTCTGTGTCTCCCTCTCTCTCTGCCCCTCCCCCATTCATGCTCTGTCTCTCTCTGTCTCAAACATAAATAAAGGTTAAAAAAAAAAATTAAAAAAAAAATAGAGACAGATGAGAGCCACCCCTGGTGGCTGCCAGGGGTTGACAGAAAAATGGAGGAGTAGGAAGTAATTGCTTAACAGGCACAGGGTTTCATTTTAGGTCATGAAAATGTCTTGGAAATAAACAAAGGTGGCAGTTACACAACACTGTGAATATACTAAATGCCACTGAATTGTTCACTTAAAAGTGGTCAATTTTATGCTATGTCAATGTCATGTCACATTAAAAATAACACTAAGTAAGGGGAGAAGTTCAAGGAAGGAAGGATACTTATTGAAAAGGGTCAGATGCCCCACATGAGTGGAAGAGGATGTACACTAAGAGGTCATTAGACCTGGCAAGTAGGAAGTCCATTTAGGAGAAGTGTGCTAGTAGTCAGATTGTTGGGGTTGCAATAGATGGGCCAGTGTAGTAGTTCATGGGAATCTTGAGTATTTTGTAGAATAAGGGGAGTCAGTGGAGAGGGAAAGACTGGAGACAGATAAAAGAGATATTTGTACAGCACAACTAGGAAGAGATAAAAGAAGGCAGAGAAGGTTTGACAGGGAGAGAGGTGAGCCTTGGAAAGGACTAAGAATCCTAACAATGGAGAGAAACAAGTAAGTATGAGGTAAATTTATGATTTCCAAATTTTACTTGGAAAGCAGAGAGAGGGAATGGGTTTAAACTTGGTAATTCCTATTTTTTCTAGGAATGAGGAAGCAGGGTATAGGGCTTGGACAGCCACGGGGGTACCAAGAATGAATAAGAAGACTGCCTTTATTTTCTTAAAAATTTTTTTAATGTTTATTTATTTTTGAGAAAGACAGAGAGAGAGAGAGAGCATGAGTAGGGGAGGCACAGAGAAATAGGGAGACACAGAATCTGAAGCAGGCTCTAGGCTCTGGGCTGTCAGCACACAGCAATGTGGGGCTCGAACTCATGAACCTTGAGACCATGACCTGAACCGAAGTTGGACGCTTAACCAACTGAACCATGCAGGAGCCCCAGAGGACTGCCTTTCAAGAAGAGTTAACACATATTCTTCTCAAGCTATTACAAAAAATAGAAAAGGAAGGAAAACTTTCAGATTCATTTTATGAGGCTAGCATTACCCTGATACCAAAACTAAATAAAGACACCACAAAAAAAGAGAACTGCAGGCCAATATCTCCAATGAACATAGATACAAAAATCCTAAACAAAATACTAGCAAATCAAATCCAACAATACCTTAAAATAATCATTCACAGGGAGCCTGGCTGGCTCAGTCAGAGGAGCATGCAACTCTTGATGGTGGAGTTGGGGTCGAGCCCCATGTTGCGTGTGGAGATTACTTAAAAAATAAAGAAAGAAAGAAAGTTCTTAAAAAAAAATCATTCACCATGATCAAGTGGGATTTATTTCTGGGTTGGAAGTGCTGTTCATGACATCGATGAGAGAAAGGATAAGAACCATATGATCATTTCAATAGATGCAGAAAAAGCATTTGACAAAGTACAGCATCCTTCACCATACACAAAAGTAAACTCAAAATGGATTAAAGACCTAAATGTAAGACCTGAAATCACAAAATCCCTAGAAGAGAGCACAGGCAGTAATATCTCTGACATCAGCCATAGCAACATTTTTCTAGATAGGTCCCCTGGGACAAGAGAAACAAAAGCAAAAATAAACTATTGGGACACATCAAAATAAAAAGCTTCTGCACAGCAAAAGAAACAATGAACAAAACTAAAAGACAAACTACTGAATTGGAGAAGATATTTGCAAGTGACATATCCAATAAAGGGATAGCATCCAAAATGCATAAAGAACTAATACAACTCAACACCTCCAAAAACAAATAATCCAATTAAAAAATAAGAAGTCATGAACAGACATTTCTCCAAAGACATCCAGATGGCTAACAGACACGTGAGAAGATGCTCAACATCACTAATCATCAGGGAAATTCAAATCAATACTACTAAGAGATATCATCTCATACCTGTCAGAATGGCTAAAATCAAAAACATGAGAAACAAGTGTTGGTGAGGATGTAGAGAAAAAGGAACCCCTGTGCACTGTTGATGGGAATGCGAACTGGTGCAGCCACTCTGGAAAACAGTATGGAGATTCCTCAAAAAGTTAAAAATAGAGCTACCGTACAATCCAGGAATCACACTACTGGGTATCTACACCCAAAATACAAAAACACTAATTCACCAGGATACATACACCCCTATGCTTCCAGCAGCATTATTCACAACAGCCAAGATATGGAGGCAGCCCAAGTGTCCATCAAATGATGAATGGATAAAGAAGAAGAAATATATACACATACACAATGGAATGTTACTTAGCCATAAAAAAGAATGAAATCTTGCCATTTGGAACAACATGGATGGATCTAAAGAGTATAATGTTAAGTGAAATAAGTCAGAAAGACAAATACTATATGATTTCACAAGTATGTGGAATTTAAGAAATAAACAAGCAACAGAAAAAAAAAAAAAGAGAGAGAGAGACACACACACAAACCAAGAAAAAAACTCTTAACTATGGAGAACAAATTGATGGTCACCAAAGAGCAGCTGGGGGAAGGGTGGGTAAAATGGGTGATTAGGATTAAGGAGTGGACTTGTGATGAGCACCAGATAATTAAAATAAAAACTTAAAAACAGATAAAGAGATAGATAAATAAATGACTGGGCAGCTTTGAGGGCTTTGGTGGAAATCATAAATATCTTGTGTATACACATACACACAGACACACAAATCCACAATTAAAAACTTTAACTGTTAAAAGCATTGCATAATTAATATTATACCTCATAAATTGCTCATCAGAAATAAAACCACTATACTGTACCATCTGTATGACACGTTATTGGATTTGTGACATATTATACATATACTTAAAAGTAGTCTTTACGTAACATGCAAGAGAAAGATCAGTCAAGAATAAACTGAGAGAGCAAATTGGTATCTACTGAAGCAACATCAAATGTCAAACATTCAACTAGGAAAAGGAAATGAAAGATCTCTAGGGGACAAGTTAGGATTAAAGAAACATACAAATATCTCACTAAAATTTTGAAATGAGACTACTTAACTATTGACAAGGAGAGGGTAGATAATAATTACTTTGATAAATTACATAGCTCATTTCTTTGAAATGAAGGAAATACATACCTTAAAGTTTAAAATAAACTATTTTTAAGGTTTGTTTTTCAAACAAAAGTAACTGGCAGAACATAATACAAGAAAATTTTACAATTATTTTAATGCACTGAATGCTTATAGTTCAAAGTTAAGAAAAATGAGCTATCTATGAACAGTAAGTGCCTTTAAACAACTTTTAAACTACTAGATGAACTTGAATATGGCTACAAAATGGGCAGCTTGAAATGTGATAGTCACTGACTGACGAGGCAAGGTAATCATCTAGTGATTTCACTGAATGAAACATAATATGCATGTAAGGTGCCTTGTGGAATTCCATGGGCATTAAAATTTTTTTACACAGTGTTATGATACGTTCTGGAAATGAAATTTCCCCCTATAGAGTTTAGGGTTTAGGTTTAGAGTTTAGAAATTTCCCTCTATAGAGTTGAATAGCTCCCTAACAACACCAATTATGTATGTTTGACTACAGGCTGAATAACCGAGAAGCTCAAAGAAATCTCAGCTTTAACAGTGGTCTACACAGAAACATGAAATGAAAAATTTTTCACAGAATAATGAAAGTTATAGATAAAAAGAGAAAATCACATTGGTACTTTTTAAAAAAGATTTTATTGAAAAAAAATTTTAAGTTTATTTATTTTGCAAGAGACAGCGTAAACGGGAGGCAAGGGAGGACCAGTGCAGAGCCAGATGTGGGGCTCAAACTCATGAAACTGTGAGATCATGATCTGAGACAAAACCAAGAGTTGGATGCTCAACTGACTGAGCCACCCAGGTACCCCTTAAGGATTTTATTTTTAAGGAATCTCTACACCCAATGTGGGTCTTGGAACTTACAACCCCAAAAGCAAGAGTCACATGCTCCACTAACTGAGCCTGCCAGGTGTCTCCACATTGGTACGTTAAACAAAATTTACTTTTTACTGTGGCAAAACATACCTAACATAAAATTTACTATTTTAAGGTTTTTAAAGTATATGGTTCAAGCAATGAAACTGAATTAGTTATCAAAAATTCCCAACAAACAAAAGTCCAGGACCAGACAGCTTCACAGGTGAATTAAAGAAAAGTTAATATCTATTTTTCTCAAATTATTCCAAAAACTAGAAGAGGGAGGAAAGTTTCCTGATTCATTCTATGAGGCCAAAACCAGATAAAGACACCACAGAAAAAGAGAACTACAGGCCAATATTTCTGGTGAACACAGATGCAAAAAATCTTCAACAAAATATTAGCGAACAAAATCCAGCAATATATTAAAAAATATCATTCACCACAACCAAGCGGGATTTAGTCCCAGGATGCAAAGATAACTCAATATTTGAAAATCAATTAACATAAAAAAATCACATCAACAAGAGAAAGGACAAAACCGTATGATCATTTCAATAGATGCAGAAAAAGAATTTGACAAAGTACACCATCCATTCATGATAAAAACCCTCAACAAAGTACATACCTCAACATAATAAAGGCCATATATGAAAAACCGACAGGTAACATCATCTTTTAAATGGTAAAAAACTGAGAGCCTTTCCCCTAAGGTCAGGAACAAGACAAAGATATCCACTCTCACCACTTTTATTCAACAAAGTACTGGAAATCCTAGCCAAAGCAGTAACAAAAAGAAATAAAAGGCATCCAAATTGGTAAAACTTTAAATATTTGCAGATGACATGATATTCTATATAGAAAATCCTAAAGATTTTACCAAAAAACTACTAGAACTGTTAATGAATTCAGTAAAGTCACAGGATACAAATTGAAGATACAGAAATCCATGACATTTCTATAGAGTAATAATGAAGTAGCAGAAAGAGAAATTAAGAAAACAGTCCCATTTACAAATGCACCCAAAATAATAAAATACCTAGAATAAATTTAACCAAGAAGGTGAAAGATTTGTACTCTGAAAACTATAAAACACTGATTAAAAAAAATGAAGATGACATAAGGAGATGGGAAGATATTCCAGACTCATAGATTGGAAGAACAAATGCTGTTAAAATGTCCATACTACCCAAATTAATCTACAGATTTAATGCAATCCCTATCAAAATACCAACTGCATTTTTTGCAGAACTAGAATAAATAATGCCAAAATTTGTATGGAACTGCAAAAAGACCCTAGCCAAAATAATATTAAAAAAGAAAAATAAGGGCCATCTGGGTGCTCTGGCAGTTAAGCATCTGACTCTTGATTTTGGCTTAGGTCATGATCTCGTGGTTGTTGAGTTTGAGCCCTGCGTCATGTCAGAGCTCGCTACTAGCAGTGAGGAGCCTGCTTGAGATTCTCTCTTTCTCCTTTTCTCTCTCTCTCTCTCTCTCTCTCTCTCTGCTCCTCCCCAGCTTGGGCTCTCTCTCTCTCAAAATAAATAAATAAACTAAAAAAAAAAAGGAGAAACAAAACTGGAGATATCACAATCCCAGATTTCAAGATATACTACAAAGCCGTAGTGAAGAAAACATGTAGTACTGGCACAAAAATAGACACATAGATCAACATAATGAATAGAAAATCCAGAAATAAACCTATGATTATAAGGTCAATTAATCTTCGACAAAGGAAGCAAGAATACGCATTTGGAAAGAGTCTCCTCAACAAATGATGTTGGGAAGAAGAGACAGTTACATGTCTAAGAATGAAATTGGACCACTTTCTTATACCATACACAAAAATAAATTCAATATGGATTAAGGACCTATGTGTGAGACCTGAAACCATAAAACTCCTAGAAGGGAGCACAGGCAGTAATTTCTCTGACATGGAACACAGCAACATTTTTCTAGGTATGGCTCCTGAGGCAAGGGACACAAAAGCTGAACTGTTGGCACTGTACCTAAATAAAAAGTGTCTTCATAACAAAGGAAACAACGAACAAAAATTCCCTGAAAGACAACCTACTGAATGGGAGAAGATATTTGCAAGTTACATATCCAATAAAGGTTTAGTATCCAAAATATATAAAGAAGTGATACAACTCAACACCCAAAAAACAAATAATTAAAATAGTTAAAATTAAAATAGCTAAAAAATGGGCAGAAGACATGAACAGATAATTCTCCAAAGAAGACATCCAGATGGCCAAAAGACATATGAAAAAATGTTCAACGTCACTTATCATCAGGGAAATGCAAATCAAAACCACACACCTGTCAGAATGGCTAAATTCAAAAACATGAGAAACAACAAGTGTTGGCAAGGATGTAGAGAAAAAGGAACCCTCATGCACTGTTGGTGGGAATGCAAACTGGTGCAGCCACTATGTAAAACAGTATGGAGGTTCCTCAAAAAATTAAAAATACCATATGATGCAGTAATTCCACTACCTGGTATTTACCCAAAGAATATGAAAACACTAATCTGAAAAGATACACACCCCCAAGTTTATAGCAGCATTATTTGCAATAGCCAAATTATGGTAGCAGCCTAAGTGTCCATGGATTGATAAATGGATAAAAGGTGATATATATATACACGTATATGTGTATATATACACATATATATACACGTATATACGTGTATATATACGTGTGTGTGTATACACACACACGTATATATACACACACATGTCATTAAAAAGAATGAAATCTTGCCAAATAAGTCAGTCAGAGAAAGACAAATACCAACTGATTTCAGTCATATGTGGAAATAAGAGACAAAACAAATGATCAAGGGAAAAAAAGAGGCTAACCAAAAAACAGACTCTGAACTATAGAGAACAAACTTGAGGTTACCAGAGGGGGAGGTAGAAGAACAGATGGGTGAAATAGGTGAAGGGGATTAAGAGTACACTTTTCATGATGAGCACTGACTAATGTGTAGAACTGTTGCATCACTGTATTGTACACCTGGAACTAATATAAACTACACTGGAATTAAAAAAACAAAAAAAAGAAAAAAAAAAAGATCCACAACTGCTCTATTCCCCCTACCCTCAGTCCCTGGTAAATACCAATATATTTAATGTTTCTATGAATTTGAATGCTTTAGATACCTCATATAAGTGGAATCACAATTTATTTTTTTTTAATTTTATTGAGAAATAATTGACATGTATCACTGTGTAAGTTTAATGCATACATCATGATGTTCTGACTTATATATATTGTGAAATGATTACCACAATTGGTTCACCTAATCTCCATTATCGCGAATAAAAGAAGGAAAAAAAAACCTTTCTCTTTGTGATGTGAACTCTTAGGATTTACTCTCTTAACAACTTTCCTATACATTATATAGCAGTGTTAACTATAATCATCATGTTGCATATTACATCCCCAGTACTTAATCTTATTAAGTGGAAGTTTGTACTTTTTGACCATCTTCCTCCAAATCCTCCTCTCCTCCACCGTTTACTGCTAGTAACCAAAAGTCTGATCTCTTTTTTTATGAGCGTGGTTTATTTTTTTCTTTTTTAGATTCTACATATAAGTGAGACCATTCAGCATTTTTCTCTGTCTACAACTTATTTTTAATCCAAAATATTAGCAGTCACTGAATGAAAGGGATTTTTCCTTGTTTTATTTTGGGGCTTTCTGTTGCTAATTGGGCCTGAGCCCAGTAAATACACTGGATGGATTTTATATGGTACAATCATATTTCACAGCCCCTGCTAATGATACATTCCTGAATATAGAAATTAAATGTCATTATGTTGAAAGATCACTAATTAGATACTAAGGTAGTACTTGACTTTGAAGTTATTTATAAAATTTTAATTTTTCTTTGGATGTTAAATGAAATGGATGTTTTAACATCTTTGGAAGTTAAAAGAAAAGTTAGAGGGTGGATTTAATTACTGCATTCACCTGCAGTTAGTATTTATTACTATACTCTTTAACCTTTGTTATACAACACTGGGAAATTTTCATTGAGTGGAGAATTGCCTGGGTTTTGGTTCCAGTTCTGCCATCTATATGACCTTGGGCGAATCATTTAATTCCTTTAAGCTTAGGCATTATTATCCCCAGTAGTATTCTAATCCATAAAGATGGATGGAGATAATCATACTTGGCTTACCTACCTTGGGGTAGAGTTATGGGAATAAATGGAGAGTATTATGTCAAAAAGCTCTGAAATATTAGCTTTGGAAATACATATTAAGGATTAAAGAAATCTCATCCTTTCCCAAACTTCTCTCCATTTTTATGTGCCTTTTTCTACAAATGTTATGCCATACTAGACTAAAAAGTTACGCTGCTTTTTCCCCAGTTCCCTATCTATTGGACTATATGCTTCAAAAGTAAACTCACATTAAAAATGGTCAGCAGCTTTACAGCTTTTTTTTTTTTTTTTTGTGGTGACTAGGCCTAGGAATAAGGGAGTAAGGGATACCAGAAATAAATTAGAGAAGAATTCCCCTCCCTTCTTCCGTATTCACTCTCCTGTAACTTCCTAGTTAGGAGACCTTTAGTTTGAAAATGTAGACACGACTAAGAGGTGTTTATACATGACAAGTGAATATTACAAGTGCTACTTTGGGGGAATCTCAGGGATGGTTTGAATCCTCATCTGCAGTTTCACTTAAATTACACCAGATATTAAAGCATTGTGACTCAGTGGTTTGTGCAACAAGCTGGAAACTCAGGACCTGTGGGTTCTGGCCATGCGTCTGACATTTGTATTTTACAAGTGAGCTAGTCATGCCCACTCCCATGTTTTATTTAGTTTTCATCTATTAATGAGGGCAATGATGCGAAATTACATCCCAGAGTTGTTAAAAAAGAACAAAGAACAACTTGCAAAGAGTCACAATGCCATGAAAGCCATAACAAAGGTAATTTTCATGAAAGAATATACATAAAAATACTCCAAAAGTTAAAATTTCTATACAGATATAAAGCATTACTTTTACCTGAGTGAGGGGGGAAGGGTACACTGTGAATATGAAACAGGTAGATAATCCTGAAACCCATTTTGAATTATTGGTTTCAAACTCCACCCCCTCCCCCAACCTTCACAAAAGTAGTAAGAAGATAAATTTTGAAAGCGGTATTTTGGTTTTCCTTTCATCCCTCATGTCTTTACCCAGAGTGAAGGTGGCGAGTGAGTAGGGCAAGAGCCCAAAGAAGGGCTCTTTTACAGGAGGTAAAAAAGTAAAAGGTTCAGAAATCATTCACTGTTTGTTTTTTTAACCAGTTTCTTATTTTGTGTTTTTGGTGAGCGAGGGTAATGTGTGTAGCACACTAATTCTGAAACATACCTCCTAGAAGACGAACCCACGGCTTAGAGAGCTTAAGTGACACCCTGGGTAAGAAATGGAGTGGGCGTTTGAAACTTCATCTCTCTCACTTCACACACAGCCCATGCTCTTTCTTGTTGCCCTGTTCTGTTTCAGGAAAAGCAGAATTTCTTTTTGGAATAAATGCCAAACAGACCTGTCCTGAAAAGTTATTAAGTCAAGTTGTTCCAGGGATTCTCCCCACCTCTCTCATGGCCACATGGGTTGTATCGTGACATCTCTACACATCTCTATATGCCTGCTTAATGTTTCTTTCTTGACTAACTGGATTCTTTATAATTTCTATTCTTACAAGGCCTGCCCTAATTGTACCCCATGGCATTCAGCTTCTATCCTTGCTGTTTAATGCTCTCTAGGTTTCTAAGTTCGGATTCTGAACAGTGAGAACTGCTTGGCCAACATGATGTTTCTACACCAGGTCACAGGATGCTGGCCAGTTTTACATGGGGATTAGTTAATTTGGGTCAAGTGTGGCTGACGATGAGCAAGATAGTCAAGTTTCTTGAGAACTGTTGTAGGTCGGTATTCTGAAACTTAGCCTGTGCTACTTAAAAAATTCTCTCAAATAAGATCTGCTTTCATTTTTCTTCATTTGTATGTTTTTATTAACGATATTGCAGGGACACCTGGGTGGCTCAGCTGGTTAAGTATCAGACTAGACTTTGGCTCAGGTAATGATCTCACAGTTTGTCAGATCAAGCCCCACAGTGGGCTCCGTGCTTGGGATTCTCTCTCTCTCCCTCTCTCTCTCTCTCTCTCTCTCTCTCTTTCTCTCCCCATCCCCCGCATGTTCTCTCTCTCTCTCCCAAAATAAACTTAAAAAAAAAAAAGAATTATAAAGAAGATATTGCCATTCTTCTTATCACCTAGATTGGAAGTCTAAAAAATTTTAAATAGATTTAATTTTGTTGGAAAAGTAATGCACACAGAGTAAAATATTTGGAATATAAAAGGGTATACACACTGGAAGTTGTCTCCTTTCTACCAAAGATTCTCAAAGCCCTCCTAGAGGCCAACACAAGCGAACAGTTTTTGAAGTATTTTTTGCAAAGTTCTATGTTCAAGCATTTTATCCACATTCTATTTTACATAAAAGTAAATAAATACCATAAATACAATGCCTACCTTGTCTCATTTAGTAAGTACGTCTTGGGGCCTATTCCACATAAAAATATAAAGATTATTTTTTTTCATATTTTGAATGGCTTCAAAAAACTTAATTATATGTATGTGATTTTGTTTTTTAACTAGTCCCTTTTGGTATGAAGGTATATTGTTTCCACTTTTACTACAAATAGGGTTGCAATAAGTATATATGTTTGTATACAGCTGTAAATATTATCTATAAATTTTTCAGCCAAAGCATGCATAACGTTTCCATTTTTATACATTTATGGACAAATTGCCTCTCATCATCTGTGCATGAAAGTTTCCATTTGCCCATACCATGCATAGCCCTGTGTACTGTGAACCTTTCTGATCTCTTCTAATTTGGTAATTTCAGTCATTTGTAATTCTACCTTCTTTCTTGTTCACTAAGTCAGTCAGTCATCTAGTTCTCTGAGTTCTTTGTCTCTCTCAATTCCAATTCCATCTGTGTCTTTTTTTTTCCTTAATTTTTATTTTAGAGAGAGTGAGAAAGAGCAGGGGAGAGAGAGGCAGAGGTTGGGGGAAGAGAGAGAGAGGGTGAGAGAGAAAATTCCAAGCAGACTCCACATTCAGCGTGGATCCCCACTTGAGGCTTGATCCCATGACCCTGGGGTCATGACCTGAGCCGAAATCAAGAGTCAGTGCTCAACCAACTGAGCCACCCAGGCGCCCCATCCATGTCTTTGTAATTGAAGTACTATGACCTTAGTTACAGCTTTTGTTGCTTCATGTATTGGCTCCTAATACCTCATTTCATTCTTTCCACTTATTAAGTCATGATTTATCTAAAAAGTGCCAGGTTGCTATTTTCCTAATTCTACTTCTATTCTCAAAATCCTTTGGTGACTTCCACTGACAATATGAAGTGCGCATCATTCTCCAGGCATTCAACATCCTCCAGAATCCAATCCCTATCCACTTTAGCGCCTTCACACATATATAAAAATTCTGCTACAAACTTCTGTTTTACTGTCTTCATGCTTTTTGTTTCATCACTTCTCTTACGTGGAAGCTCTTCTTTCCGTTCAAACCCAATTTCACATATCCTTCAAGGATAGGACCACTGCATCGTGATAACCAATTCACAATTGTCTCTTCTCAGAACTGTTAAACGACTCAACATCTGTATCACTCATTTGGTATCACTCATGGTATAACTAACCGCTTATTGTTTTTCCTCCAGGCTATGCAGTCTAAGAAGCCATCCCTAAAAACACTGATGTATCTTGCATGTGCGTGCGCGCACACACACACACACACACACACACACAGCATAATCTCTCATATTTACAACCCTTCATATTTTGAGGTAGACAAGAAATATCTGTAGATTGAAACATGACCTAAGTATGTTAAAATGAGGAAGGTACTGCCAAGCCCTTGCAAAAGAGTTTAAATACATAGAGGTACATTTGTTCTCCCTAACCTACATCAGATGCCACAGGTAGCTGCTAAGAACTCAAAAAACACACAGTGTTACAGGAAAGAGAGAGAAGCATGTCAGTTAAGAGGAAAAGTAAAAAAATTGCAAAAACACTAGTCAAAATAGACTCAGTAACTCAAAACAAGTAACACTTCCCATCAGACTGTCCCTAGACCGTTAGACAACTTGTCTAGCATATAGTCTTTATAAATCACCCTCTGGTTTGTACATTCTTTTGATATATCAAAAGTAGAAGTACTCTTGATCATCTGCCCATTTCTTTGCTGAGAGTCTAATTTCTTTTCCAGTTCTGGAGGAAAAGGGGTACCTACAGCAAGCTATCTTAGTAGGTGATCAAGTCCAGATCCTGACCTTTCCATCCAGTGAAATGGAGTCTCAGTAACTGATTAAAGTAAAATACTCCAGACCCTTGTTTCAGATAAAGCTTACCTTAGAAACTGAACTGTTCCTCTAAGTGAATTTTTAAATATGGAACAAACCTGTATCATTTTACACTGCATATATATATATATATATATATTATATATGTATATAAATATATATTATATATTTAAATATAAATATAATATATAATAATATATAATAATTTATAATATAATATAAATATAAATAT